>NW_008677417.1:69326-78455 GCF_000695815.1 Acanthisitta chloris
TGTGAGAAGGGAAAAAGTAGGAGTTGAATCTAGGTGAGCCTTGGCTCACTGCACGGTATGGACCCACTTGTAGGTTTCTCTTAGAGATCTCTTCTGATAACAATGTAGAGCAGTTTCTTTGAAATAAATCATGTGTGTGCCAACAGGAGAGAACAGTTTGCTTTGCCTCTTTCCCAGGATGGCTCCACCAGAGCCTACTGTCCACATCTGTCTTTCATAACTTAACCTGAGAAGTACAAGCTCTGAAACGCCTGTGTGTGTTTCCGTACATTACTGCAGTGTTGGTATTGTTGGCTTATGGATAGAGCTGAAGAATATTTTCTGTGTCCAAAGGGGAGTGGAATTACTTGTATATCAAGAAAAACCTGAAATTCGGACCTCATGTTCGGGCTCAAAGAAGCAGCAGCTGAACTACTGAATGAATTTTACCTGTTGCTATAGAGCATACGGAAGAAGCAAAAACCATTAGTGATATTAACGCTTTCAATCAATGTCAGCGTAGGTTAGCACTGATTCATTTCAGGAGTAGAATTTACCACGCAGTTCCTGAAGTTCAGGCTGTTTGACACAGAGAAATCCAATCCTTACCGCTCAGATGAGATCTCCAGGATTTTCCTATAAATAAAGCACATTCTAGAGTTTCTCCAGGAGATGGCAGCAGTATACTGCAAGTACGACTGAATGAACACTGCAGGAGTCTCTGAATGTTGTGCTGTGGGGCACTGGGTTATTTTTAGCTCTCTTCGTGTTAATCTTTTTAATTTTTGTGTTGCCGGTACGATGGTAGGCATGCAAAGTTCAGAGCATGGAATATGCACTGGTGTGCTCCTGCTATTGGTCTGTTACTTGTCAATCTTTCCTCAGTGCTGGTAGTTTTAAGGAGGATGCAAGATGCTTAAAGCATCACTTTTAGTCTTACTCCCACAAATGTGTTAATGATAGGGTTTATTCTTAGGTGGCTTTTGGAGCTGTTCCTGGAGGAAGGCACGGTGCAGGCAGGGCTGCTGGAGCAGGCTGGCAGCGAGCAGAAGCCCATAGAGGGCAGCAATAAACCGAGCCGTGGCTGGGAGACGCTGTGCCAATAGACGGGTCCCCCGACTTAAATAGATGACATTTTATTAGTGATAGATGCCACCAAAATAAGTGTTGCTGTGTCTTTATAGCCGAGTGATTTGGCTGGAGTTTAAAGGCAAACACCCCCCCCCCCAGCCCAGCCACACTCCCATCTTTCAGGATCTCTCCTAACTTCCAAAAAATGACGAGCACGATTCATTGCCACCCACCAGAGTTTCAAAGTTTCCTCCAGAGGTCAAGAAAACGTCCAGACAAATAAAATTACGTCAGGCGTCCAGGATGTGACACAACCTTAACAAAGTCATTTGAAATCATTTGACAGTAAATTTCCCCGTGAGTTCCTAGCCTGGGGCACGGAGAATCCTTTCCTCTCCTCCCTTGGACGAGCTTCTCGCCAAGCGTCCAGATCGCAGCACGCCGAGTACGCGCAGGGTCTTGATGTGGCCTGATGGGCTCCTAAAGGCGATTCGGGAGCCTGGCAGAGCCCCCGCAGCTGAGTCGGCTTCCGTCAAGAGCTTGACATTGAATGTATCGTGTCATGCAGATGGTACCTCAGAGGAGTGAGAGCTGCCATTTACAGCACTGATGACAACAACTGCCGAGATCAGTGGGATCTTAAGATTGCTTTAATATGACTGGCACCTAGCAATTTAGCTCACATTGTTTGTGACAGGGTGTCACTCTTGCACTTGTCTGGGGATGAATGATAGAGGGTTTTAAACCATGGAGCTTCCTCTTTGGGAGGAAATTAAACCGCTGTATGTACTGATGCGGAGAATTAGATGCCTGCCACAGCAGGGTGTGTTAAGAGAGGGCTTTGCACAAGCTTGGTAAAAAGTTTAGTCTGTCTCATATGGGCAATGACCGTCAAAATTCCCCACCACCCCCAGTCCCTGCAAACGTGCCGTCGGCGCGTGGCATTGGTAAGCGCTTTGGATTGCCTTGTCGTGATCACCCGGTGCCATCTTAGCTTTGTGATTTTCTTCAGGTTAGTCAATATACATTTGCTATGTGCAGCTACCGGGAGAAAAAAGCTGAACCTCAAGAGCTGCTGCAGCTCGACGGATACACTGTGGACTACACCGACCCGCAGCCAGGTACGGGGCTGAGGGCTCCCTGCGGCGCCCGCGGGTGCTCGGCTTGCCACGCCGCACACAGCTCCCCGGTGGGAGTCCTCTCTCTCTCTCTCTCCCTGCCTGCAGCTGAACTGTGATCAGCATTATTCTAAATATGTTTGTGTTTATACTGATCATTAGCTATGCATGACTTTACTATAAATAGATCTAAGGAACTGAGCTAGGAGTTGCACCAGAGGAGGGAAAAGACTTGTCTCTTCTGGGGAGCCTAAGTGAATTAGATGCTTAAATCCCAATGAGATTTGATTGTGAACTGAATGCTTAAATTGAGTAATGATCCAAACCTGTGCCTTCAGATTATGTTCCCTAAATAAAAGGTTAGCACCTATGCCTGTCTTTATTGTAGAAAACATTTATGGGACCAAGCCAGCACTTTTACCTGCCTCCTTTACTCTCTGATGGATGTCAATGCACGGAAGGGGCAGGGACAGAAAGCCCTGGTACCTGAAGGTACCTGTTGAGTGGTGAGACCCTTCATCAAGTGGAGGACTCACCACTTTTATTTTAGTGGGACAGCACGTTGAGTATGGTGATCCTCACCATGCCCTGGATAAGGGTATCCCCAGAAGAGACAAAGAAAGACACACTAGGTTGATTGTCAAGACCTTTATTCCAGGTTAACTCTCTTATTAGGGAGATGGGAAGATGGGGCAAAGACAGAAATAAGGACTTCACCCAAGCACCTTTTGTGCAATGTGAGCACTGATGCATTCAGTCTCATGGGGAACCCCCACCCTATCCCCTCAAAATCTATTTTTAATGAGTCTCCAGCAGTGCAGCTTCCAGGGACCTGCACAGATGGGGCTGTAGGTGAAAGAAGCAATTAATCCCAGTGTGTTGAGGCATCGTTTAGTAATTGGGGTGCAGTGTGCTGCCTGGGGACCTGGTGGACTGTCTTGCAGGTGAGTTTGGTGCAGGGGAGGGGGCTGAACTGGGAGCAGCATGGGGCTGGCTGAGGAGACATCTGAGAAATGATGGGATAGGAAGCTGGGAGAGATCCCCTGGCTGGCCTCAAAGTCTGTGAAACTGCGCTGTCACTTCCTTTCCTGACAGGTTTGGATGGCGGCAGAACATTCTTCAATGCTGTGAAGGAAGGAGACACGGTGATTTTTGCAAGTGACGATGAGCAGGACCGTATCCTGTGGGTCCAAGCCATGTACCGAGCCACCGGCCAGTCTCACAAACCTGTGCCACCTACCCAAGTGCAAAAGCTAAATGCTAAAGGAGGAAATGTACCCCAGATAGACGCCCCAATCTCTCAATTTTGTAAGTAAATAAGTTCTCCTAGAAAGCAGAAGTCTTTGATGGAAAGATTTTCTGCACTGATGTAAATCAATGTTTGCGCACGTGTTTCCGATTTCGAAATGAAATGTCTTTTTCATGATCATTAAGCTGCTTTTTACATCAGTAGATACTGAAGCAGTTAAACCTATGTGTTTAGCACAACCAAACCCAGGAAACAAAATTCCTTGGGGAACTTGTCAATGGGTATTTTTAAAGTGCAATACTTGATGGAGGAGAGAGACTGGGATCTGAGAGCCTAAGACCCAGCTTGCTTCCCGCAGACACGTGTTTTACCCCCACACAATAAACTGCACACCCAGATCAGAGCGATTCATTAGTGCCATTAGCTGTCTGTCAAATGCATCACGTGCTCAGAACTACAGGTGCAAATCTTGCAAGTATGAAATGCACACACAAAAAGAGGTCTCCTGTTGAATATTCAACTGTAGGAAAACATATGGTATTTTTAACAGGTTGCTTTGCAGGCCAGTTAGATGTGAATTTAAAGCAATCATCTTTTAAGTCGTAGCTATGCTGCATGTCCTGTGCAGTTATACCCACTTTGCTTCATCTGAAATTTAGAGCAATTTCTTTTGTCTTGCAAATGTCATTTGATTGTAAACCACACAAATGACTCCTCACTCATTTTTCTTGAAGGTCTCGATCACACATCTGCAGCCCCTTTGTTATGTAACATGCAGCAGTTCTTGCTAGTTTCAGCACAATTTAAGAACTGGTATCATTAAATGTAAGGGAAATAAGGAAAAGTGGTAAATATTCAAGAATTCTTCCAATTAAAGCAGATTTTACCATTTTGAAATAGTCTCTGTAAAGCAGTTATGGAGTATATTGTTGTAAGGAGCTCAGAAAATCTGCCCTTTGCTGAACAATAGCATTTGGCCATCTTTTATATCTGTTTAACCTTTTCATGTCAGTGTTTATAGAAAATAACAGTGCAGGACATACAGATGTACCAAAGTTACAGCAGAAAACCTCTGCTTGCTGCTTTTTATTTTTTGTATCTTCCACATGCCTGTGTATTTTGGCCTCCCTTCTGCCTTGCATTGCTGCTGCTGCTGCAAGTGCAATGGAGTGTGATGCAGTGTGGTAAACCTATAGTCAGTGCTTTCATTTCAAGGACCCTCATCCTCTTCATCTCAGTCAGGTCACTGACATTGGAAGTGCAAGCTGTAAAGAACTGGGGTTGGGAAGGAAGGATGTCTCTCAGAAAGCCGAATTGGGAGGTAGGAATTGGCCTCTTGTCAGTGGGACTTTTACTGGCTGTGATTAGTCTCTAGGCTGTGATTAGTCTCTAGGCTGAGTTGTGCTGACCTGAGAGCACTCCCAGGGTTGTGTCCTTCTGCCCACAAAATTTAATCACAGAATTCTTGGAAATAGCAGGCACAGGTCCTTCTACTCCTGCTTTTTTACATGCTGAAAGCCTTTAAAGCATAGCAAGGGACAGTGACAGAGGGATACTGCTTGTGGCTCCCTCTCCTAACAAGCAATGCTGAGGAACGCTCTTAGCTGTGGGGCTGGTGCATAGAGGATGCACTCCTGCTCATCCCATTCATCTCCTGCAGAGTAGGAGAGACCATCAAACTGGGGGAGCACCTGTTCTTAGCTCTTCTCCCGTCCCTGCAGACATCAGGCTTGGAGAATTTTTCTGCTGGGCTAATTCCTGATGTTTACAGACCCTACAAATTGCAATACCAATATATAGGGTCAGGAGAAGGGTCATTTTCCCAGATCTATTGTATCATCTATAGCAAAATCTTCCAGGAGTTTGAGGAGGAGAAGGGGATGGCCAGGGCCATGGACCTTTGGGTGTGTTGTCCCCATGCTCAGCCAAGTGCTGTGTGCATGGGAAAGCTGAACCCTGTCCTCTGCTTAGGTTACCTGGGATGGAGTAGGGGCAGCTAGCTTGTCCTAATCCTTGCCAGAGAACACAGAAGTCAGTGACTAAGCCCAGGAGTCATCTCTGCATCTACCCACAGCCCAGCACATCCATCAGAACCTCATGCTGCTTGTGGTCCTGCAGACTGTATCAGCCTGACTGAGCTCAAGGCTAGAGAAATGCCACGAGTTTGACCTTGTTTTTCCATCTCACTTGGCTGCCAGGAGGCAAGGATCCCTCAGCCTTGCTTCTGGTGAAAACAGCCAAGATCTCACCCCCCAATGGCTCCAGGACATCCAAGGGGGTCAGAATCTGACCTCAGTTTCTCTCACTTGTTCGCATGCCAATACCAGGTCCAAATCTGGATCATTCTGCTTTTTTTAATGCCACCACTCTCTTAACATCCACAATGTATTTTCCTGTAAGCTGGGCAGCTTCAGGCTCCCCTTTTTGCTGCAAGCACTGGGAAACCCTCTTGGTTGTGTTGTGTCAAAACATGGAAAAGAGAAACTAGTTGGCACATCAGTCCATCAGTCTGATGATGACTTGCTACTTCAGTCTGGGCTAGTGTATTTTGTCCTTGGTTTTCCTTCCTCTTCCTCCCTTGGATCTAGATCCTTCTGACAGGTCTTTGTGCACATCCTACAAGAGGAGAAGAGCAACATGCTATAGTACACCTTCATCTCAACAGCAAAGGTTGCTCACTTTTCATATTTCAACATCTGTACATGGCAATGCTCATTGCAAAAGTCATTGGGCACAGCAGTAAAATACTCCAAAGCAGGAGTGAGTCATTCATGCTACATATCTCAGCTCCTTCAGTCTTGAAATTCAAACATATCAAGTATTGCATTTTTAAAAGGGTCTTGGTTTGTTACTGGGTGTTTTTTTTTGGCTTGGGTGTTTTGGTTTGGGGTTTTGGGGTTTTGAGGTTTTCTTTTTGCCTGCAGAAAGGTAAGGACTTTGCGAGACATTTTATTCTTGTACATTTATCTTTATACCTGTCATTTTTTTTTGGTGCTTATTAAAGGCTATGGTGAATGAGGATGTGCAAAGAAGTAAATGTTAAGCCATTTGACGAGTAACTGTTGTTACAGCTTCCATGTCGTAGCAGTCCGAGACGGCTCATGCGCATGCATGCACACGCAGAGAAAATCCAGCCCTCCACACCTAGGGTGGAGCTGTCTGTCACACAGAAACTTGGGAAGGACATATCTTGCTCTTTGGGAAACTTGGGAGAAATAAGTGAATTCATTTGGTTCCGCCCTCTTTTTACTCAATAAATATAAAGTTTTAGCAGCACTCAAATTCTCCTCCACAGTCTGACCGCAGCACTTGACTGGGAAGTAAAACAGGCAGCTCCAAACCAGGGTGGAGTTTATTTTATTTGCAATTTAAGTACAAAAAAAAATAGATCCTGCTATTCATTAATTTTTGTATGACTCTACAGTTCCTTTTATGTGGGTGAACAATACATGTTAGAGTGAAAAGTTTTGCTTTTTTTGTTTTGCTGCAATTTCCAAGAAAAACTCCATTCACGCAGAGCTGTGCTTTTCTCCAGTGTTCGCATTATGAAAGAAAAAACCCAAAACTGTTCTTGTTTACTGTTGAAATCATGCACAGTTTTATAGTCAATAATGCTGCCAATACATATTACACCTTTTGGCAATATTTAAGCTTCATAAAAGTGGTCACTTGTCTGAAAGCACCAATCTTTGTTCTGTGTTAGTGATGCATCGAGCAAAATTCCCAAACGTGCTCAGCGTTCTTTATTTTTCCAAAACCCTTTTCTTTTTAACGCGAAAGATTGGTCTGTACTCGTTTTACGTATCACTTGTGGTTATATTTAATTTTTTTATGTCTGTTTATATTTAATAACTGTTAATCATGCCATATACAAAGAGTTGGTTGTTTTGAGAATTTGTGATGATTTGTTCCCCCATAATAAGTAGTGAGGTTTATTGAGCTGCTTTAGAAATTTTCAGCTGTAAGTGGTTTTCTTTCTTTGGTTGGTTTGATTTTCTTTAAGTTTCTTTTTCATTCTTTGCTTGAACCCAAATATTTAGCTGCTAGGTTAGGGCTCCTGTCTGCTTTCCTGAGCCTTGTTGCTAGTCTTTATGTTATTCTGGTTTGTTCCTTCTTACCCTGCTAACTTCTAGCTGGACTCAAGGGTAAGTGCTTCCCTGTAGCTAGCACAGCTCAGATAATCAGACTAGATTATCTGACGTATGCAATGTGCTTTTTTTTTCTCTTAAACCTTTCTCATGTTTAGATTTTGTAGTA
This sequence comes from Acanthisitta chloris, assembly GCF_000695815.1. NCBI lineage: Eukaryota > Metazoa > Chordata > Aves > Passeriformes > Acanthisittidae > Acanthisitta > Acanthisitta chloris. The sequence continues at coordinate 77,001 of NW_008677417.1, forward strand.
CAAACTTTCCATGTTATTTTTCTGAATTGAGGTTTGAAATGTAAGTTTCCATACTGAAATTGGGATGCATGTGATGTTTGCATAATTGCCTTCTCTCCCTGGCTTTCACATTGGCATCAAGTGATCCTCTTAGTAAAGCCAATCATTAACATTTCTATTTTTCATTCCAAGATGTAAATATTAATTAACATCACAATAAAACTGTAAATAATACCTTCTTTTGTTTCATGGAATTTACATCTAGTTGACTGCTTCCTGCCTGAAAACAGATCATTTTGCACTCTGACAATATCCTTTCTCTCCGTGCCGATGATTAGCTTGGTGCAGCGCACCAGAGTGCGGGGCTAACCGTGGACACCTCAGAGCATAGAAAGGTAGGGCAGGAGACCCTGAGAGACCTAGACAAGGTGCAGGACCCCAGAGGAGACCCCCAAAAACCCCTTCACACTTGCCCCGTGAAAACAAGCCTGAGTCACTGAGGTTTGGTAGTTCCCTCTCCCATGAACTCAGTAGGGGATGATTTCAGCAGCAAGTGGCAGCTCTCTGGGTCACCCTGGGTTTGGAGATGCCAACCCACTCCTACTTAAATATATTAGTCATGGAGGGGTGCTGCTGTTCCTCCAAATTGTCATCAATTCATGTTTCAGTGTGGGTCTCAGTCACCAATCAAAGCCATGCTTGTCGAAGAATAAGCCAGGGGAATTGCTATTTTACCTGTTCCCACTGGAATATCTACTTTTAAAAAGACAAAACCCCAAACTTGTGCTGTAAGAGAGCTTCTCCTTAGTCTTTGTTCAGTTCTAAATACACCCAGAAAAATCCTTTATTGGTGTTAAAAGCTTCTACTCTAATCTCTGGTGAGTGCCTGCTTTCCTTAGGAGGGAACAGCATCAGTGGGTCATGAGAGCTGGCAAATATGTATCTGGAGTATCTGAATGCAATTATGAGAAGGAACAGGTGGTGTCATCCCTCCTGGCCATCAAACAAGACTCCTTTTTTCCTTCCTCCTCCTTTTGTTTCCTTCTTCTTTTTTTTATTTCCCCCTGTGTGAGTATGTGCGTGTGTATACAAATATCCCCCTGGGTAGCAGGCAGAATTCCTTCTCAGCAGACACTTTCTTTTTTCTTTCTTCTTTTTGTTTTCTAAATGTTTGGATTTCCAAAGAGGATTCTTATCAGACTTTACCGCAAAAAAAACCCACAAAAGTTTAATTTGAATGAAATACAGATTTTTGCCACTTTGAAAGAAAGAAAGAAAGAGTGAATGAATGAATGAACTTGGGTTTGGCAACATTACATGTATTTGCACTACAATGCATTGCTATCCTATTAGATTATTAGTTTTGTGCTTTAATTGCTTTATTTTTTTTAGATAGTTAGAGATATCATGAGAACGCTGCTGTGTCTTCTGTATTGTCAACTTGCAGATGCTTCATTGCAGAATTAAAATATCAGT
>NW_008677417.1:78466-92874 GCF_000695815.1 Acanthisitta chloris
TCTCACATAACTTGCATGGATTTAAAACTAGCCTGTAAATCACTTCTAGGTGCTTTAAGAAGCCTGGGACTCTAACTTATGAGATACAAATTCACAGGTTCTGCAGTCATCCAATTCCAAATATTTTAAAATAGTTATAAAAATGCTGTGAAACAATGTTTTCTATTATAAATAGCTGTTCTAAAACTGTGTTTTTAACTTGCCACACAAGGAATTATGTAAGTGCATACTACAAATTCTTATTCATTTAGCTACCGAGCATTAGATAACTTAGGTTGCAATTCAGTGCCTGGTGTGTCTGGTGATTTACAGGAACACTCATAATAATCTATTAAAATTGTAACTCAGGCAGAGAAGAATTTGTTTGCAGCAGGGGAAAAGCCATAAACCACAGGAATAAACAGCCAATTAAATTTAAAACTATCTTCTAACATGGAATAATATGAAGGGGAAATAAAAGAGCTCTTGGCTCTGCAGCTGAGAGGCGAGTTGAGGCTGCTGCAGCGGCCGCAGCTCCGCACGGGGAGGAGATCTGGGGAGGAGGTTTGCAGAGCCCTCTGAGCACACACACACACACACACACACACACACATATATCACTTTTCAGAGGTGGCAATGCCGTGGTGCACAGCGAGGAGGGGACTTGGTAAGTCACCAGCCAGCACTGCCAGCAGCTCGCTCATGCCTGGCACTTCAGGTCTCCCTGTACAGGGGTTTAGTTTTTCCCCCTCCACAACACTGGTAATCGCTAGTGAAGCCTCTTGCTCCACACAGCCAAACTAAACGAGGTTTTCAGGCACCTCCCTGGGTATTTCTTTAACAAGTCACAGCCCGAGTGTGCCCATTAGCTCTGCTACAGCAGCGAGAGCAGGAGGGGACCCTGTCACCCTTCGGTGCGGGCAGTGGGTCGCGGTGGGCACACCATCACCACCCGCTGCCCTACGCTGCCAGCCTGAGCCTCACAGCCTGGAAAACTTCTGCTTTGCCCAGCCAGGCTAGCAAAGAGTTTTCTAGAAATATCTGTAAATGAATAGCTGCCATCAATCATTGTCATTCCTTTATTTCATGTCTCCTGATGAGGTTGACTAGTGTCATTGTTTGTTACTGTCCAAACCACATCTTCATTCTTGTAATGTCAAGCAGATATGACAAGCACACATTTTCCAGATGAGTAAGATACAAAGTCACCTTTTAATTTACAGTTGTTTGGGTTTTTTTGTTTGTTTGTTGGATTTTTATTGATTTTTATTTTTAATAAGCAAACGTGTTGTAAAATTTACTGGATGTTCAGTTGCCTTTGGTACTAAAACAAAGTCACTCGATAATGAAAAGAACTAAATCTGGAGTAAGAAATTCTTACAATAAAATGGCTACCTAAAGCCTTTTATAACAAGAATTCTTTTATGGAGCTTGTCCCCCACTATTAACTTCATTGCTTTCAAAGCAAAAATCTGCCAAAATTATTGCTGGAGCAAAAGAAATGCAGAGGGCAGGGAAATGCATTTAAAAAAAATAGAATGAGAGATTTGTCTGTTTTGTCTCTTCTTGTTTAAGTAACAGTTAGATAAAGAGAAATACAGCCCTCAGAGGACCAAACAGTGGGACAATCCTTTGGTTTTCATTATTCTTGTTGTTGTTGAAATCTTTGTGTTGCCGACATGGGCAGATTTTTAAGACTGATTTCAAACACTTTGTAGAGAGGGTGTGTGTGACAGGGGGTTAGCTAATGGAGTCTGCATAAAATGCAAACCAGATAAGAATGAACAAAATAAACCTGGCAGTATTTTTTAAAAAGGCAGTAATGTAGGGGACCAAGTGTAATAGAAAAGGCTAGAGTCTGCAGTTTTCCAGAAGAAAGGTTTGTGGAGCCTGTGCTGCCCGTGTCCCTCCGCTGGCAGCCTCCCTCCCGAGACCACCATCGAACACCTTTCAGCTGCAGTTGTGTGCAGCTTGTCTAAATATGTAAGATAACTTTTGTGGGCCTGCAGCAGCATTTCAGTTGGGGCCCCGAACAAAGAAGTACCAGTGAGCTTGGCACGGCACCTTGGGAAGGGATTGCAAATTACTGGAGCATCATATAACTTTCTTTCTTTGGTTTCTCCTTCCTTTTTAGCTAGAATAACAGAGCAAGGTCAAAAAAGCAGCTGTATTTGACCAAAACAATTAATTTAAAGTACTTACAAATTGGCTGTACAGTTTGGGTGTGAATATTGGTCATTCTCATTTTGTACTTTGTTTAAAATCTTGTTCAAACTGTTCAGGCCATTTTGAAAGAGGGTAGATTATACATAAAGCTTATTTCATATGCAGATGTTGGCAATATTTTAAATTGCAGATGTTTGTCTGGAGTAATAAGATATTTAGATCTGTTCTTTTCTTTTTGTATTGCTGAGGACGTTTATTGGTTTTGGTATAATTTGATTCCTGAATTTCATTTTTAAAAGTGAGTCCATTGGAAAAATCAGAATGAAAAAAGAAATTGCAGTGTGCATGGGGTGTTTATTTAGAATAATTAAGGGAAGGTGAGTTTAGTGTAGAATTCACCTTTTTAACCTGCTCCTAGTTATTTTGGCCCAGAGCTGATATTTTATTTGAAAGAAATACACATTTGTATTACCATTCTCCACAGACATCTCCAGTTCACATCATGCCAGCTGTATCCCCTGGGTGGGTGACGTGCCCAGCCCTGCAGCTCAACCCATGCAAAATGGTTTGGCCTTGCAAGAGCTGCAGCGCTGGGCCGTGCAGGGAGAGCTGCAGCTGCTCATCTTCCGTCCCATGGCAAAAATCCACATTTTAAACCACTGACTGAGTATAAGTCATGTGGCTCATGCTTTTCTGGTCACTTGAGCTCACGCAGTGCCATGTCTGATGTCTCTCTCTTCATGTGGTTGTTCCGAGGTGGAGAGATTTGGGGCAAATGAGCCTTTGAACAGGCACCCAACAGGCTGCTCAGTAAGGTGTGGCTTCAAAGTGATTAATGAAAGTAAAATTGCCCCTGATTATGGACAGTTGTGAAGGACATTTAATCACTGTGTCTGTTCTCACGCTTGGCAGGGAACTGTCTGTGCCCCTGCCTTGGGCAGGGAGATTGTAAAAAGCCCAGCCAGACCCTCAGCTCCGTGGAAGCCAGCGGCGCTTCGGTCAGTTCCCACCAACTGAAGGTCTGCTCTGTGCCCACCTTGCTCAGAGAACATAACGTGGGGAAAAGCTTATTAGTCTGGAGTAAAAAAATATTCATTTCAAACATGCTTTCTAGCACATATGCTCAAAAAAGTTCACCAGCTAAAGGGCTAGAGGACTCTTCAAATTTCCAGCTGATTTACTCAGCTCTCAGAGCCTCGTTGGCTGAGCAGGAGGATTGACAGTGTATCAGGGCTCCTAATTGAAAAGTAATAAAATCTCTGAGCGAAGCTGGCAAATGAAGGCCTCCAGCCAATTTGTCAGCTTGCAGTCAACTCTGAGGAGCCGGGCAGAGCAGCAAGCCATTAAAAATAGTCTGATAATAGCTGTTAAAACATTTTGCGGGCACTGGGGATAGAATCAAAAACAGCACAGCCGAACTCTTTGGGAGTGAATGCAATCAAATCCGTCTTGGCCCAAAGGGACAGAGACCATGGGGCAGAAAGCTGTCAAAACAGACAGAAGCCAGTCCGTGCCACAAGCCCCAGGGCTGGGTGGGCTTCACATCCCACTCCCAAGGCTGCTGGAGCAGTGCTGTGGAGGTGATGCACTCCCCAGGGAGGTTGACCCTGTCCTCCAGGCCAACCCTTGTGCTGCCACCTCGCTCAGCACCCATGGGCATCTTCTTCTGCCCCTGTGCTGAATGCACAGAGCTGCCAGCAGAGGCATGGGGGGGATTTGGGACTCTGGAGGGAGACAAGGAGGAGGGGACAGCAGAACCTAGCAAAGAGTGAAACAGGGGAGCAGGCCCTCAAAAATTAACCAGCTGTAGGAAAAACATCGGTGTTTATTCAGCAGGGTTTTAGTGAGGAAAATTGCCAGCTACAGCTGAATTAAGTATTGCTAGCAGCTAATTGAAATGTTACATGTTTTAATTTGTCTGATTTCTTTCCAGTGGGTGATGTTATTTATATAGTTTGTATATAGATAACGATAGACTATACAGAAAATGTAAAGATTGCTTCCAATGATCAGTAATATGAGAGCATTGACACGAGCAAGGTATTAGAAAGACATGCCGTCCTTCACAGCTAAATATTGACTTGTAAACCATATAGAAAAGAACATTCTCACTCTCATTTAAAGCTCTTGTTTTCTGTTTTAGTTTTTTACAATTCAGGATTTTTTGGGTTTTATTCTGGCAAAGAGAGATGTTGTTTTAAAACAAATACAGTTACCATATCCTCCTATTGCGGAAAACTGCATTTTTGTGTCCTTTCAGCCACATTGTTTCAAGGCCACCCAGTTCCCCTAGGAGGCTATAAACAGGGGAAGGATTTAAATCCTATTTTCTTTGTCGAGGATTTGGCAAGAACCCATATAGTAGGAAGCTGAGCACAGACAAAACCAAGTGAAAGGTGTCCTTTAATTCCCTGGCCACTGGAAGAACAAAACCTTTTCCCAGCGGGGTCCCGGCTGGCCGCACCCAGGCTGGCTTGGCGGCTTCATTTCAACTGCTGAATTCGGTGTATTTTTAGTTAACCATGTTGAGATTAATTAATTAGCCCCTAGGAGTTAGTGCCCATAAACGTCACCCAAAGCAGAGAAGTGTGAATACGTTGAGGCTGTTAATTCACCCAAAAATGGCAGCTCGTAATCTAGGCAGAGGAAATTCGGTCCCTCCGTCGGGATGACTGGCAGCTCCGGCGCACTGTCGGGTTACTGCCTCTGTGACAACAAACTACACATCAATTTAACTTCTTAGCAATGCTTAAAAGAGCATCTTTTTATTTCAGTGAGGTAGCATTTGAAGTTGCCATTAGGGAAAAAAAATTGCCGTGGGGAAGACAAACATTGGCATTTGGATAAGGAATAACGTAACTTGTCTGATACCTAGAAAACCTAGTAAATTTAGAGAAAAATGCTGCAGCTGTAACTTCAGTAGAATGGCAGAATCTATTGCAGTTAACCACAACTATCTAAATAGGAGCTAATTTACTTATGTGAGCCAAAATTCTGTTAACTCATAGCCTATTGTAAGATACACAGTGAATTCTTGGGTTTGTGTTCTGGTTTTAAGTACAGAATAAATGCGCTATAATGAGCAGTTGACAAGATGTTAATTCTAAAATCTTTTGCCTAAATGCAATAAGATGGTCCATAACTGATGCAAGTTGACAATGGGAGGTGAAGTGTACTGTACAGCCTGCAAAGAGAAAACTTAATGGCAGTGGAGGGAAGAGGAGATACTTAGCTTTCATGCTTCATACTGTATATTTTTTCTGTTGTATTTGTCAACTAAAATGTCTTATATATCTCTAAATGGTGTCTTTCTCTATATGTATAAATGAACAGATGCAGATAGAGCTCAAAAGCATGGCATGGATGAATTTATCTCTTCCAATCCCTGTAACTTTGACCACGCTTCACTCTTTGAGATGGTTCAGCGCCTCACTTTGGACCACAGACTTAATGATTCCTATTCTTGTCTGGCAAGTATATTCTTTGGTCTCTAGTGATATAAACATCAAGCAGCAAAGTCAAAACTAGTGCGAGTGGGGGCTAATCCCCCTGTTGCTGGAAGATTGACTTCTGTTTACACCAGGTTTGAATTTGGCCCAGAGGTACTTTCTTTTGAGAGGCTGCCTGCAGTGAACTGACTGTTGTTCTTCTCCAGTCGCACTGTCTTTATCATTTCTGTTTGCAATGCTTAAAATGTTTCTTCCTGCAAAGACAAACTCCAGTGTGGGGATGTGAAGTAGAGAGCAGTGTTTTGCAGCCTCCTGCACTGCCTTCCAGAGTCTTCTGGATGAAAGAACAGGGGAAAGATGACAGTCTGGTACCACCTCCCATGTCAATGGAGTCCCACCAGGAATAACTGTGGCCCACCTTTGTGTCTCTTTATGAGCAGGTATCCCAAGCAGGTAACAGATGGGACTATGTGGATAACTGCAGTCATGCTGCAGTCTGTCCATGCTCACGTAGTTGCATGCCCGTCCTGAGTATTCCCATGAGCACAAGTTGCAGCTCTCAGCCCACTGGAAGACAGTGGCACTGAGATGCTCCAGGACAGCTTGTAGCCGTTGGCTGGGGTGTGGTGCTTGGGGGCTCTTAGGTACTGTAAGAGCTTAAATGACAAATAACCTATAACAATGTGACTTGGGCGATTATTTTTTAGCAGTTTCAGTGAGGAGGATGAAGAGGTTCTTAGCTTTTGAGAAAACAACAGGATAAGTCCTTTCTAGAGGGACTTGAAATGGAGGACCTGTCCTGAACACGGCATGGAGCAGATCCTGATCTGCTGCCCTCCTAGTGTTGCACAGAACCCTCCAGACTGGGGTGTCATGGTGGGTTCCTTTATCAGAAGGACTGTGCTGTGCCAAGAGCCTTCACCTTTTGCCAGCTGTGCAGTCTCTGGAGCTGGGGCTCTCAAGTGCCTTGGTATTAAAAGCAGCAACCTGGGAACACAACTGAGCAGTTGGCAATGAGGTGGTCGGTATCAAATCCTGGCCTCCATGTCCCCCTCCACCATGGTGCTCCTCTCACCTGCCCTGCTCCTTGCGCCACACGCAAGGGCTGATCTCTTCAGAAGGGCTGAGATCCAGTAAATGCCATTAGCAATAGTCAGTTGTCACCTTTCTGAGGAGAGGCAGGGCTAGAAGGAACAGTTGTGGACATCCCCTGAGGTAAGGATGGGGTGGGGGAAGGCTGCAATTTACCCGCAGATACCCAAGTGGTACAAGTAGGCTTGGTGGGAGCATTGTCAGACCTGCAGCAGGTTCCTCACCAGTTCCATCGAGGTCTTTGCTCTGGCAGGCAGTGACTTTGGCATGCAGCTTCTGCTCCCCACGCATGGCTGACCCTAGGAAGACCATCCCCATCCATGCATGTCTGAGAGGTTGGCTTGCCGCTGTTTTGTCTCTGTGCAGTCTCAGGCCTGGTGAGAGAGCTGTGGCCATTGAATTAAACTCATGGAGAGGTGAGAGGCCATCACTGAAAACGATTAACAATGTTTTTCTTCAAGAAACCCACCAGCTGCACTTCTGCTTGTTATGGAGATGTTTAGGCCCTTGCTAGAAGCTACCGGAGCGGTGGAGCTCCCCTCAGCACCAAGATTCATGCCTCTTCGGAGTGGAGCATCACCAATTAACCATCTTCTTTCAAATCACCCATTGCAGTGTTGTAAGGAAGACAATAACGGCCTGTGTTCACCTAAGCTTGGATTTCACATGCTTCTTTACTTACTTTGCCATGGTTTTGTCCTGATTATGGTGTAAAAAAATCAGACTGACCTCAAAATTTGAGTTTTAACTGCAAAGAGCTCCCACTGTTCTTGCTATGTCTTTGGAATGTTGGTGATTGATAGCACTGCGCTGACTTGGCTGGAGGAGCTGTGAGCCCGTGGTAAGCCTGCTCTGTCCGCTCTGTGTGCTGCTGGGCAATTCTTATTCTCCCTACAGGACATTCTATGCAAGGTCCCACAGAGTTTTGCCTCATCACACCTCTTCTTGTTTTCTAATGTGGACGTGGAGGTGCCAGGGAAGAGTTACCCAGACACAGTGCTCACCCTGACAGAGGATAACTCAGCATCGCTTCCTTTCTGTGGAACCAGGTTAAACAACACTGTTGTGAGCCCACTCGCGGGCTGAGCCAGGAAAACAAACAGCCTGGCTGACTCATCTCAGCCACGGCAGAAGTGATGTTTACTGGCAGAGAGCTCTGTGCTGGGAAGAGGAAGAGCACTTTCTGCAGAGCTTGCTGAGGGCTCCTGCCCATCGTCCACACACTGGTAGCACAGTCACACTCAGGGCGATTCCGGGACTTTTGGGAAGAGTATTCAGCTGTTCCAGCTTAGCATGGAACCCACACACATATGGGTCTTCATTCCCTTCCTTGGGAAGAGCTGCCCTTCATCTCTTCCCAAGACTTTCCAACCCACTGCCAGCATCCAGCTCTCACAGCCAGGTCTGTGCTGGAGCTGTATTGCCCATGATGTGTCAGCATTCATGGGATTTGCATTATACAGTACAGCACGTACTGGGGAAAGGTCTTCAGAGTGCCCAGCCTAGCCGAGATGATGTGAAGGAGTCAGATTGAGAGGCCCATAAAGCAGGCCACGAAGATTAAATTCTCATGGATTTCCTATGGTAAATGGGAAAATTCAGCTCATGAAATGTGAAAATTTTCCCTCAAAAATTCTGGTTTTCTTAAAAGTTGCATTTGACCTCAGAAAACTGGCCTGTGTTTCACAAGCCCTGACCAAGCTTTGCTTTTCCCAGCTCCAAAGCTACCAAAGCACTCCCTGCTGGTGCCTGGGACTTGTGACTCCTTATCAAAGCAGTTCAGCTTGCTGAACATGGTCAGTGGAGTTCCCTGTGCTCTGCACCCTTCCTTCATTATTCCCTCCAGGTTTCCTCATGCCATTGGAGACCGTCTGTGAGAGCATGCTGAGCTACACCTATCTGCACCAGGGACAGACACCCTGTATGTCATCGCTGTCAGCTGTGTTTGCCAGGCTGGCTGGGTGTCAGCTGGTTGGGACAGGCAAACCTTCATCAAGAGCCAGGATCTGCCTGAAGATGTGGGGGATCTGTCTGAATATAGCCTTTCATCAAACCTTTCATCTTCACCCATAGCCTGCTGCCTCTGCTCCCGTGAGGTCTGAGGCTCATCACTGAACTTCTGAGCTTCTGCTTGCACTTCCCCTCATTGCACCATGGCCGTGATCTTGAGTGTTTTTATCCCCATCCCTTCTGTCCTCCTGAGGACCAGTACATCCCAGACCTCAGTTCAGAAGAGAAATGTGGGGTGCTCTGGATCTCTGGGTCCAGCCTCCTGCTTCTTTCACCTCAAACTCTGGGCTTGATACTTGACTCCAGTGAAATCAGTACCAGCCTTTCCATCGATGTCAGTAGGGCCAGAATTTCACCCCATAGGGAGAAATGAGTCCTTTGTATGTATTAGGTGAATATAACAATTTCAGCTGCACTTCTCCCCCCATAACTAAATGCAGACATCTATCATGGAGCAATCATGGCATTTCCATATTTTTACTGTGCCTGATCACCGAAGACTTAAGTGAAGAAAGACAAGGTGAAGACATGGTCCAAGGATGTAACAGACAGGCAACATACAGAACTCCAGAATCAAGCATAATACCCCAACCAAAAATCAGACAAAAATACTGTTAAAAGTGGTGAAGACAAATATACCCCTCCCAAAAAATAGCCTTCCAGAGGGCCATCCCATCTGCATTGTTCTGTGTCTTCATTTTGAAATGTGCACTTATAGTGATCCCAGCACTGTAGCTACTCCCTATATCTATCATTTTCCCCTCATTATTTTAATTCTTTTCTCAATCTGTTTTGGAGTTGGCCCAATAAGGATGAGCAAATCCTTCTCTATGTCTTTGAGCTCTTAATTGATATTTCTTCAACTCTTTTCAAAGCAGCTATTTTGGCATCTAGAAAAGATTTGGTGTCATCTGAGTGGTAGAAAATATATTTTAATCTTTCACAGCAGTGTTGTTTCTAAGATGTAGCATTTGGGGTAACAGATGGGGTGGCAAAGAAGTTGCCTATAGGGGCAGTGCTCTGCCTCAACTACTCTCCCGCCCGCTGCAGGAACTTTTCAATTAAACGATGAAAGATTTTGCAGCTTGATGCATTCCAGAGCTGCGTCTTAGCAATTGTTTAGCACCCAAATTTCCATGTAAATATTGACGGTTTTGCAGCATTTTGAAAAGCAATCTACGAGATTATTCTCGTTCTCGTTAACGCCTTTCCCGAAGGCAGAGGCTCACTCCGCTTCGATTGTCCCAGGACATTCACCAGAGCTGTCCCCTCACGCGGAAGGGCATCTTCCTTGGGAGTCTGGACATTGCACCACAAGCCATGTGTCACCAGGCCTTCGGGACAGACAGACAGAAATAGTCTGAGGTTTCTGTGTGTGTAAGGAAACTCTGCTCGTGAGCACAGCTCTCCTTTGCATCGGTGCTGAGGAGGTGGGCGATAACTGAGCGCGTCACCAGCGGCACGCAGTGAGGACAACGGGAAACATCCCTTTCTGATACTGCAGAGCTGCCTTCCTCCACCTGCAGGACGTTCCTACCTGCCAGATGCGAGAGAAGTCATTATTCAGTGTACTCCTCCATCCTCTTCCCCCAGATCAGTCTTCTTGCTCCTGGCCAAATGTACAATCCCATCCCTGAAATGAGATTAATGTTTCACACTGTAAAATTAACCAAATCTTTGTCATCTCTTAAAGGTGTCTTTTTTTTTTTTAAATCTTTTTATTGCTAGGCACCAACATGAACTGGCCTAACTTTTCAGCATTTAAGTGACATTTCCCTTTAATGGTAGCATGATATATTTTTGTTAACATTTGCACTGAGTATATGCTGTGTTTGGGTGATGGTGTACAGACTGTATTGTTTGAGTGACCTCTCTCCTTTTTCCTTAACATAGCCTTAGGTTTGTATTGCTTTTAATAGAACAGTTGATCACTACACCTCCAAATCTGATAGCCTTTGTATTTAATAACTTATATTTAAAATCAAGTCTCTTTATTTCTAAACAGGGCTGGTTTAGTCCTGGCCAGGTCTTTGTGCTAGATGAGTATTGTGCACGTAATGGAGTGAGAGGCTGTCACAGACATCTCTGCTACCTCAGAGATTTGCTAGAGCGCGCAGAAAACGGAGCTATGATTGACCCCACCTTACTTCACTACAGCTTTGCCTTTTGTGCATCACATGTTCATGGCAACAGGTAAGGAATTCTTCTTGGCTAGCAGTGCCCTGCCAGCAAGGGATGACTTTGTCAAATATAGGTTTCCTTGGATAATGCACAACAGTCCCCAATTTGTTTTCACAGTGGATGTTTGGCAGCAGCACTTCTAGTGGCATAGTCGGTTTGTTTGTTTGTTTCGTTGCTTGTTTAATGTAAGCAGTAAAAATGCACATAGAGGATCCAGAAATGAGGGGTTTAACTTTCTTACCCAGGCACCTGCTAGATGCAGTTCTAGACAAGATAAAGTTGAAGTACATGTGACTGTCACTGGTTGAATAAATAGAAGTAAATGATACACTGTGCTGATTTAATTGCTGTGAGAGAGGATCTGACAAGTGCAGCAGTGAAAATTGCAACAGTATCAAACTTCAGTGTTCAGAAGGCCTTTAAGCCCTCGGGCACCCATGTCTCATTTAAAGTCCACGTGACGTCAGTTCAGAAATTGCTTAGACATAACTGAAAATATTATCTTGCTCTGTTACAAAGCAGTTTCAGTTTCAGAAGAAGTCAGTTCCTTTCTCTCAAATGTGGCAAACCTTTGATGGGAGGAACTGAAGCTGTGCTTTTACCTTCTCTATTTTGTTGACATCCATAGCATCTAGTGCAGGCTTCTTTTTCTGCTTTATTCTGTTAAATGGTATTACATACTGTGAGATATCACTCTGTATCCTGCATATGCTGCTGAAGAAAGGAATGTTATAAAATAATTACCCATTTTCATAAACCCTCTGGTAAATACCACCCCAAATTACAACATGCATTGCCCAGGTTTCACATTGCAAGGCTGTCGCTTGCTTTTGCAGTTACTTTCATACATCTTGTCATGGAAACCAAGTTTTTCCTTCCTTAGTTTCTTTTTTAGTTCTGACTTTCCTTTGCTCATTTGTTCTTTCTTTGCCAATTGTTACATGATTTCAGTTGTTCCCTTTCATCTTAATTTCCTTTTGTTTTATTTTGAGTTTTTTCATGCTTTCTTCTTGTTTCTTTCACTTTTGCTGCTGGCCTTGCCCCCCATGCTTCAATCACTCCCCCAAGCCAACTCATGGCAGAATTACTTGGTGGGTCACAGCCAAGTGCAGACGGCGAGGGGGGCAAAGCGTCTCATGCCTCTGCCGCTGAAACGGAGACAAAAAAGGATTCCAAAAAGGAGTCCAAAAAAAAGAAAGAGCCCAAATCCCAGCCGAATCCAGAGCCGAAAAGGTAAGCGAAAGCACACAGTGCACAGGAGTGTGTTGCAGAGGGCACCAGGCTCCACAATCACTGAGCACTTAGGGCAGTTTGCATCATCATGGCTTGGGGAGACCTGCTGCAGCTCTGGCATTTGGTCATATGCTCTCCTGGGAGCTGGATGGCATTTAGGCAGCCGAGTCCCATAGGAGGTCAGGACCTAGAGTTTTTTAGGCATGTTTAGGAGATGGTTCACACAGTGTGTAGGGGATGGGACCAGGCAGCAAAACTGCCTGACTCACTGCCCTTTGTCCTAGGCAGAACTCATCCTGGCAGGCAGCTGGTGTGAGGACAGGACCTGGTTCAAAGCCCATTTGACCCATAACAGAGAGGAGGTTGGCTGCCAGTACCCCACATACCTGTGCCTTCTCTTCATCAGGGTTTGTGGCAGGAGGTATCTGATGGTACTGGCCAAAGTGACAGCCTGCCATACCCTCCCCATGGGGGCTGAAGAGTTGTGGGCTCAGGAAAATGTTATGCTTTAAAACCAGTCCTATGCTGTACATCTTTCCAGGGCCGTGTGTGGCTGCTATGCTGTGCCAGGAGCTGCTGGGCACTGCCAGAGGGGCAGCTCAGCCACAGATGGGCTATTCCAGTCACTAGTTTAAAATATTCCAAGAAAGGAACGAGGTGTTGTGCTATGACTTAGCTGTCTTTAGCTGATGGTTGACTTCACATCTGAAGGCTGAAGGTTCATATTGCTTCTTGGTCACTGCCATCTCTGTGTTGCCTGGGGATTTCAGGAGGCTCTGTGTGGGAGCTGCAAGGCTGTGGCATTCCACATTCCCACCAAGGGCAGGCTCTGTGTAATACCCAGCAGTTTGGTACAGTGGCTGTGGGGTGCAGTGTTTTTGCTACCAGAAGGTCACATAACGGGACCACAGGGGGTCCGATGGAAAACGCGACTTGGTGTCGAGCATGCCTACTGTAAGAAATCTGAATATCTGAGTGGAAGAGTCACGATTTCTTTTCAGAAAGCTGTTGAGGCCACATGCATAGTGCATTTGCTAGCTGGCTGGCGGAGAGTGATGGAAAGCCAGTATTTACCCATGCAGCCCTTACTGGCAGTTGCGACGTGTGTAAAGCCAGGTTCGCTTTAGCAACATCCCCTCCTCCCACCCACTGTGTCCATACGTTGCTTGTTGCCTTATGGCTGGCCCTGTTCTCCACAGGAAACCTACAGCTCATGGCAGAGCTGAAAACTTTCCATGCAAAATTTGTCAAGGTGGCACACCTACCCCAAGACAGCACAGAATCCAACAGAACATCTTGGAGCGGCCATGCATTGCATTGTTATTGGGACACATGGTGGTCTAGGAAAGGTTGAGTTACAAGGCGTTTTTCAGTTTAACAAAAGCTTCTTTTTCTGTTGAAACTGAAGAAGTGCTGATTTTTTTAAAAAAAAAAAAAAAAGTTCCTTCACTTTCAGACAGTAAAAAACCCCGAAAGAGTGGTTTAGCTTTCCCCAGGATGAGGTTGGCTGTCAGTCAGAATATGCCACCCAGTAATGAAGGTCGAGTAGGGAGATAATTTCATGTGGCTATCAATCTCCTGTATTAGCAGCAGACAGTGATGGAGCTGAGGTGGGCTGTCTGTTTGTATCGTGTTTGCATAAGGTCAGGCAGCGAGACAACAGTCGCTCGCAGTCAGCGGGGAAGTGCAGGCAGGCTGCGGTGCGGATGCTGAGGACAGCCTGAAGGTCAAGGCTGACAGGATGACAGGCGTCAGCGCGGGGACGATGCCTCCTCGCCTGTCCTGCTCGGCCGCCGCGCCGCAGCCGGGACGGGAGCAGGACGGCTGCTGGTGGAAATGCACCTCTAGCTTGGAACTGACCCTGCAGCCGCAGCAGGTGAAATGGTCAAAACAGGATTTTGGGGACATTTTGGAGCCCTGTTGCTTTGTATGTCAGAGTTTGGTTTTCCCCCCTCCTCTGTGCTCATGTAGCTTATTCCAACCCTGAAAACCTGACATAATCTTTCCAAACCAAGGCTGTAAATTGCTGCTATTTTTGCATGACAGTCCCCTTAAGTTTTCTGTTAATTTGATCCTTTTCCAAATTAAAATAGAGTTAAATGTAAATTATTTCTCCTAAGTTTCACCTCCTGCAGATACCTGACTGTGGAAGGTCAGGCTGTCAGGAAGGCAGAGTCCAGTAAGAGGAATTTCCACATGGTTTGCTGTTCCTGAGGTACTTGCTCTTCACTAAGATTGAGGAACTCAATGCTTTTTAACTGTTGTAGTCACTAGGGAGTTGACAAGAGGGTTTTTGTT
>NW_008677417.1:92921-103781 GCF_000695815.1 Acanthisitta chloris
GATAGAAAATGTGATCTCTGATATATTTACTAGGTGACAGATAAGAAAGGCACAGCATTATCCAAACATCTGACAACACACATTGTGTGTTTATTGATGTCTCTTTGCTTTTGGTACCATCACTATAATAGTGAGGCTGTTGCTTTCCTTTATCAGTAGTCCTCCAAAAAACTAGCAAAGGCAAGAGCAGAAATGGTTTTGAGAAGACGTCATGATTTGAGGTAAAATTAGAAAAGATTTTACATAGCCAGCAAGGTCTTTGCCTGCCTTCTCTTTCCATGTTCTCTCTGTCCTCATGTCAGAGAGCTATGACAGTACTGCTGGTGTTGTTTGACAGAGAAGTGATGTATTAGAGGAGCCTCGTTGCTTCCCTGTCTGTGCACAGGAGAGGCATCACAGAGCAGAAAGTTGAGCTCAGCTTTTCCAGGTCCAGAGTTAGTGCCTAAACCTGCCCCTTGCAAAGGAGTGGCTTTCAGGAGTGGCCTTGGTTTCACTTGTGCATTTTTTTGATTTAGACATATAATATCATTATTTTTAAAGTTGGCACCATAAAAGACTCTTTTGCTTGTTAATCCCAAGCTTTTAGAAATAAGACTTAATACCGATCGTGTGCATGCTAAGTATGAGCAGACATTGAGCTTATCACAAACAGGATGCTGGACTGAATCCCCTCCAGTCTAATACCAACTGAACACCATCATTTTCTGCAAGTTGTTCAATGACTATTTACCCAAAGTCCAAGCAGCTACAAGTCTCTCTGTTGATTAATTTGGTATATTAGTGACTTCCCTTTCTTCTGTAAACTGTATTTTATGGCCTCAAACTTGTTTTCAAGAAGTAGCTCTTTTGTTAGCTATCGTTACCATTAGCTTTCATGAGTGTTTTTGCAACTGTAACCCAACAGAAATGACATTATTATCATAAACCTCGAGGAATCGAAAGCTCTACATAACATACCTGTAATTTTTCCCATTGTATTCTAATTACATATCTGGCTGTTTCACATAAAGGCAAGATTTCCACACAGCTAGTTGAAACAAGAAATCCAGGCTTGTTTTGGTCTCTTAGGCAGTAACTATGTGAACACTGTATCGTGATATCTTCGTATGCTTCCCTAAGACTTTGTGTTGAGTTTCCACACCTCATTCAGATGCAGTCACCACAGCTGCAGGTTAAATCTGGCAGGGAGTAATGCCCTACCCTTTTGTTAGGTGCCGGCTCCGCGTCCCATCCAGCCCTGTGATAAGTCTATGGTGACACGGCGTGCACTACGCCTGTCTGTCGGATGGGATCGGGTGCCTGTGCTGAAGGGCGGTGGGTTGCCAGCCACCAGCAGATCACCAGCTCCACATGCCCGGCTGACGTGATTCATTACAATGGGTGTAGGATGGCAGAGCTCAGAAACCATCCGGTGCAGCCGTGGTGCGTCAGGGGTGCGGATCGCACATGAGAAGCGATGAGCCGTGACTTGGCTCCGTGCTGCGGCGTGGAGGAGAGCCCGAGCGAAATGAAGGCAGGAGTTGGGAGGTGAACTGACTCTCATGCTCTGCAGCACCTCTCAGGTGGCTGGGGCAGTGCCCAGGGAGCGCTGGGCTGAACAAAGGGCTCCCGACCAACATCTCCTGCATGGTGTGAATCCCCAGAAGAAAGGGGAGTCAGGGAAAATCAGTGTTTGCTGGATACACTTTTTCTAGGGGTCTAGACAGGTGGGCTCTTTCAGGCCCTATTTGCTAGGGGAGATGTGGGAGGCAGCAGGCAGGAGCTGTAACCCTGCCCATATCCCCAGAGCCTGTCCCCATGCAACCAGTGGGACTTTGTGCAGGCAAGTCTTCCTGCGAGGGATCCTGTGAAAGCCTATCCTGACACATGCCGTCCAAGGCACTAATCATCGATGTTTACTGTATAGCTCATATGTGCTGCACCTGGCAACCAGCAAGGGAGCTGAAGGCAGCACGTGTTTTATATTTGAGTTGTTACTTAAAAAATCAAATTATTTGCATCAGTTTTTGACATTGTTTTTTTTCCCTTGGCTCTGCATGCCAGGGCTCACAGTGCGTGCAAAGATCTGTTTGCTACGTGTAAGCAATATTTTCCCCAGTCAAAAAAAAAGTGTAGACAAGTTAAACATAAAAGGTGTAAAAGATGATATGTCTTTTCATTTAGAAGCCGCCATGGTATTTCATAGAGGCTTATGTCAAAGAGATTAACACGCTGGAGCTATACTGTGTATTTATAATTGCATACAAATTCATGCTATTGCTTCATATATTAGTCTTTGTTAAAAGATCATTTTGATATATTTGTTTTAGCAGCATAACTAGCCCTGGGGGCACTGGGTATAATTAGAAAAGGGCATGGGGGGAGGCGGGACTTGTAGAATAAAGCAGTGGCCTTAGGATCACAGGTCCTAATTATAATTTATAATTAACCTCGGAATTTGCACAAACCATCGAAGCTAAACAAGGACTATCATTTTTGCTGTTTAAATTGCTACCCTTTTTTTTTTATTTCACCACCTGCTTTGTTGATGTTGTTGTTTTCGTGGCTTAAAACTTAAAAACATGGGGGGATTAGGAAAGTGGCATTTAAAACTTTTCATATGAAATATTTACAGTGGGAATTTACTAGTTTAGAGCCAACACAGTGAATCTGCAGCAGAAGGAGTGATCTGAAACTTGTTTACTTATAATTAAAAATCTCGTTAGTTATTTTTCTTGCCTTTTTTGCCCTTCTGCTTCCCTCTCTGCCCACAACTTCTGCCGTACACCTCAAGTATCCATGAACAGGAGCTAGAGAGAATTGGATGGAATTGTGTCTCCACATAGATGGAGACAGTAATGTTTCTGAACCTGAATTCATAGATCCGAACCCATTTTGTCCCTCATACGTTTGTATATACCATGTACATCCCAAACTTTTTTTCCACCCTTTTGCTCTCCTCTCACTTCTCATCAGAGCTTCAGTGCTATAGTGATGTAGTTGTGGATTGCATGTGAGAACATCAGTTCCTGCAGCTGCATTTTAGCTGGCCTTGATGCAGAGATGCTGCTTGCTGGAGGAGTCAGTGCTTCTATCCATGAGATCAAATAGCAAATATCAAAGTTGAGCTGGAGACCTTTGCTGAAAACCAAATTGCCAATAAGTATCAGAACGAGCTGGTGTGACTTGAGCTTCTCCTGGGGATTTTTTTTAGCCCCATCAGCCGTGTACTGGAATTGTCTAGAGCACAGAAGTGAATATTAAATTATAGCGACGCTGAGCTATATAGCCTTTGTGTTCTTGCAAAAGGGAAAATAAATATGTTCCCTCAAAAAGATTACATTTTCAAAGTATATTTGACTTGCATATTTAATTAGGTTTCAAAATTATCAAGCTAATAAATTAAGTGCAAGGCTTTGGGTAGTGTTTTTCCAGTTCTATCTATATCCTGCATTTGTCACTAATTAATGAGTTCCTAATGCTTCAGCTTCTGGGAAGATGAGCAACAAAGATTAACATAACTAGTAAATCCGAAGATGTGCAGCTGGGTTATAGTATTTGAAATTTGACAAAAACATCGGAAGTATTATTATTTGTGACATGGCTCAAGATGGGGGATTGTGAGGAAAGCAAAGATGACAGAACTGGTGCTAACCACTGTGACAACAACTTGAAAAGCAGCCGACATGACATCTTTCCTATCATGCTGCCGAAAATGTCAACTTTGTGAAGGACAGTGAGAAAATGGTTTGCCGAAAATTTGAAAGGTAGATTCAAGAGATGCTCATCATGTCAGATGCAATATAGTCCACAGCTGGGTGAGAAAGGGAGTCCTTGCCATGGTGATGGCTCTCGCTTGGCAGGCCCTTCCAGACATCCGCGCTGCTCCAAAAATGGCTACAGCTGACCTGTAGATTGTCTCAAGTTTGCATGATATGCGAGAGCAGTGTGAGTTTACACTGTGCAGCAGGCCCTGGGTGGAGGGAGCTGTGGCTGGAGCCACTGAAGCCGCTGAGTTTGTGTCCTTCTGGCTTACACAGAGCCTGAGGACAGCAAAGATCAAGGGGTTAAGCCTCCATGGTCTATGCATGTCTTTGTGGTTTGGTTGGCATCCTTTGGGGTGTTGTGACTTGGGCAAGAGCCACGTTGGCCAGAGATTTTCTCTCCAGAGCCCACACTTCATCCTCATGTCGGTCAGTGATGCTTCCAGAGCCACCACTGCCCAGCCAGGACATGACATGCTGTCACTTCAGCCCATTCCGGGTGTCCACCATGAGTTGTTACATGGCAGACGCTTTGAATACAGTGAGAAGCTGAGATTCATGTGAAAGGGCTGCAACCCAACCCGAGCTGTCAGATCCTGCCATTAAATCTCACCCATTGAGGTTATTGACCCAGCAAAGGGTAACACAATTTTCAGACCATTTCCAGTCCCCTCAGCAAATCACTGCCAGGGCAGGCAGCGTTTCCTCCCTCATTTGTCAGCACTGATACAATTAACCCAGTGACACTCTGAGCTGTTGTGGGTACAGGGGGAGGACCGAATGCCAAAAGTCAAATGAGAGCTTCAACTCTGCCCCTTAATGTACGGCGTTTATTGTGGTCTGCCTTGAATTCTCTCTCTCTCTGCTTGGGAGCAAACAGGCACTGTGAGGTGCACAGCATTACAAAAGGCATGGACATCTCTGTCTGAATATTAAATATTTTATGAAACTTTGGAATAAATTATATTAAGCATGTTAAGACATTAATTTTTGCTCAATATCTAATTTGGGGTTTTTTGTGGCTTGCTCATTTCTTCAAAATAACTAGTACTAATTAGTTACTAATGAGACCAGATCCATACTTCCAAAATTGTTTATGAAATGTGTTCCCCAGCTGAGACATTTTATCCAAGTTTTAGCCTAAATCTTTTTTTCTATTTTTTTCCTTAATACACAACTGAATTTGGCAAATAATCAACTAAAGATTCTGATTAAATGCTGTTTAACTTTAAATACATGCCCTGGTATTCAAGTATTTTTCTGTATCGGTGTTGCAAGTTTTATTCAATGTATATTTAGCTTTAAAATTTTGCAGTAAATATCATGCACGGTTTGCAAGTTCCTCTTCCCAAATGTTTTAGTGGTTTATTCACCTGTGTTGGAATATCAGAGTTCATATTTATGATATTAAGAGCTTACTAAATGCAGGGTCAAGGAGAAGTGATCACACAGATTTTATAGCTTTTAATTTTTTATAGCTTTTCCTTTTTTTTCTTTTTTTTTTTATATAAGTTTAGGGCCTTTGATTCTTTAAGAGGAAAATAAAGCCAACCAATTAACCCCTGACAGGAGGTTCATTAGAAGCTTTGTAATCCCTTGCCAAGTCTTTTGTAAAGCCAAACCAGTCTAGTACTGCGGATTTATGCAGCTTAAGCCGAACACTGGAGGAGGCCTTTAAGTAAGAACATTTGTTCAATTTTAAGACGTCTTACATTACCTAAAGAGTGCCTGTGCCAGCAGAGTTGCCCAGGAGTACATAAATCCGTAGAGTTTGCTCTCCAGCAAAGGGAGGCAGTGCTGATGATTGTCTGCCTGGCCGATCCCTTTGGTGGATGGATTAGACTCGCTCTCTCCTCTCGTCCAGGATGCTGCTGCGTGTCGGATTTTGCCGTGTGGGTGTGGGGGAGAAGGAGGGGATTGCTGCTCTCGGCTCTCGGGTGGATTGGCATCAGCAGAGGTACAAGGTGGCAGAGCACAGGGACTATCATCCAGCCCTGGGAGAACCTCAGCAGGGATTGCCTGCACTCCGTGCTCTGTGAAAGATGAGAAATTCCCCAAGGAAGCAGGACCTGGGTGTCTCACAACACACTCCTGTGCACTCCTGAAATACAGGAGTGTCAAATAGTCTGAGAAAATCTGTGATAAATTGTATCAATATGTTAATCTTTACAAATTAAAATTAAATGACCCAAAAGGCATTGCATTTTCAGTGCAAAATGCATGTCAGTCTCGAGGCACATTTCAGCAGAATATACTGAAGATGGTTCACCTCAAGAAATCACTATAATGGGGTGATTCAGTGCTTAGGAAGGAGTGCAGAATTTTATATTCTGTTTATATATATGCCTGTTGTCAATATTCTTTTATACTGTGAGTTGTGTTAAATTAGCAGCTGAATTTTTCTGCAGAAATTCAATCCCTGTTTTGCCAGCAAAGTACCTGATCCTGCAGTGAGAGCTGGCATTGCAGTCCCTGCATATACCTGTATTTGGGGGGAAATCTGCTTTTCCCAGCTTCTTTAGTAAAGAAAATAAGGGGAAGGGGGTTATCAGTCTGAGAGAGGATACTTCTTTATTTGTTTATTTTTGGTACCTTGGCAGCAGTGCTGCTGCAACCACCCATGTCTTGGCATGGCATATCCTCTGTCCCAGGGCTCATAGGTGGTGAGGTCCCTTTGGAAAGGGCAGTGTGGGGTGGGGATGAGGTACCAGGGTCCCGAGGTGTAGTCTGAGTCATTGTGGCATTTCTCCTCCAGGCCTGATGGGATAGGAACTGTGACCGTGGACGAGAAAGAGCGTTTCGAAGAGATCAAGGAGCGGCTTCGTGTGCTTCTGGAGAACCAGATCACGCATTTTAGGTAAAGGCAGAGAGCCCAGGCTGGATGTGAGAGGACTGATTTCCTCCCAGCTCTCTCCTATAAGCAGCAAAGCCAAAAGGCAGGTTTTGAATGCATACGGGAATTTTGCATAAGTGACACAGACCTACACAGGGCAGTGAAGCATGTTTATAGCTAGAGTGTGATTTTAAATATACATCCTTTAAAGGATATTTCAAACCATCTTGCTCCCATAGGCATGGTAAAGCTGTGGATTTTTTCTAAAATATAACAACAAAAAATCCCTTCTCCTCTTACTTTATCTGTTCTCTTCTCAGTTCTTACCAGTATATTTTCCCTTCTCCTTAGTATTGACAGACAGGGCTTTCTGCAGGGATGTCACAGTATGGAAAGGATGGATACTCCCCCACAAAAAGGGATGAATGCTCCCAGCACAATGGCCAGGTCGGGCAGGTTGTGCACGTTTGCACACAGATGGGCAATGTGCATTACCTACAGCCTGGTGCATTGCCAGGTCTCCGTCTGGAAGTAAATGTTCTTTCCAGAAGAGCTTTTTTTGCCCCATTTTAACAAGAAGATGATATTTGACTCTGTCCTAGGAGATCTAAAAACTCTTCAGGTGACACCCATGTTTAATAAACTGCTGAAACTATCGGCTTATTACTACCCCATATTCTGTTTCACTGCCACACCATCAAATCCTTTTGGGAAGTTACCCTGTAGAAAGACTGGTATTTAGGGAAGGATCTTTATAGCTCAGGAAAGGCTTGTTCATGTGCACTTGGTCTGATGCTAGTTATGATGTGGTTTTTCTAGGTACTGCTTTCCATTTGGGCGTCCAGAGGGTGCACTGAAAGCCACTCTATCGCTGCTGGAAAGGGTAAGCACAAAAATAGCAGAGTCATTAAAATTACCTGTATTCATGTATCTTCCCATCTAGAAGAGCTTGAGGAGCTATTGGCTTTGCATAGGGCATGTAATAAATGATAGTTAACATTGAAGTGGGAAGGTTTAGGTGGGGTTGGCATCTCTCCTGCTTCAGCTTGGAGGCAGGTGTGTAGCCTGGCCACTAAAGGCAGCACAGCCCGTGTCTGTGTTGATATGTAAGGGTGGAGGATCTCCCTGGCAAGCATCTATGCCACAGACAGTTGTCAGCAATGCCTGGCTGCTGCCCAGTGAAATTCCCATCTTGAGGCAGATTTGTTCCCCCTAGATGTATGAAACCTGCTCACCATCATCCTCCCCATCCCTATTCCAGCCTTTTCCTGCTGCTCCAACATCCCTCTCACCTCCACTAACCTACAGTATGGCTAAGTCCAGACTCAAACCCAAGTCAGTCAGCAGAGCCTGGGAAGGGCAAAATATTGCCTGGCACTGAGCGAGTTGTGATAGATCTTAATGTCATGCCCTAAAAAATCATCAGCACAGATTTCAGGGCATGCCATAGGGTGTAGATACAGAGGGGGAATAATGCAGCAGGGGTAGGTCCCACGTCTTAGGCTGGGCAAGGTGACCTTGTAGTGGGTCCTGCGTATTGTACACATGCCCCGAGAGCCACACAGCACTGGTGTAGGAATGGATGTATGTGCTAGGCTTGGAGAAAAGCAGTTGTGTGTGCCCAATGCCACAACAAATCAGATTTTCTTGTGTCAAGGTTCTGATGAAAGACATAGTTACTCCGGTCCCTCAAGAGGAGGTAAAAACAGTCATCCGTAAATGCTTGGAGCAAGCAGCTCTAGTCAATTATACTCGACTATCAGAGTATGCCAAAATTGAAGGTAAGGCTCTTTCTTTGTGAAATTACAATTTTTCTTATGTTTCTAGGTGGCAACTGTGGCTGGGAGCTATTTAAAAGAAGCTCATTTGCTATTTATTCTCTTGTCAATAAAACTGATGTGATTCAGAATCATTTCTGTGATGTTGGCTTCGGAAGCAGTTAAGAATGGAAGCTATATGCGAAACGTTCCTTTTTCTGGAACAGAGAGAGGAAACAGTTAAAAGGAACTGTGGCTTTTTTTTTTTTTATCATTAGTGCATTTGGCCAGTGGTGTAGTATTCAGACTCACACTGTGGTTTTAAACAACAAATTGAGAAATACTTGGGATGTCATCTTTGCGGCTGAAGGTATAGTGCAGCTAATTGCTTGTGACAGTTTAGGAAACAAATGAAAAATAAAAAGCTGAAAAAACGTTCAATCTATGTTTAATTGTTTGTAGTCAATTTAAAATGTCTTTTTTTTCCCCTGGAATGTTTCATTGTCTTTGCAGTTTGCATAGCAGTCATTGATCAGTGATCCCATACTTGCATCGGATTTCTTTCTTGTCACACTAAATCTGGCATAGCTGATATTATTGACCTTTTAAGTTATGAGAGAGTAATAACCAGTGACCAGAGACACATGTAGCCATCAAAAAGACATTTTAAAGTTTGCTGCAGGATATGTGTTACTGAGGCTCTACAATCCAGTCGTTCTTTACATGTTATCAGTTTATGTTGGTACCTTGTTGACTGTTACTCCCAACTTGAAACTCCACACAACTTTTTCCAAGTTCCCAATTGCTCAAACCTGTGTGTTCCAGATGAATGGTATGTTCTGCTCCAGACTCTGGGTTTCTGTCATGTGTGATGTGAAGCTTTCCCATAGCCAAGATTATTGTTGTATGCCTATAGGACAATATTGAGAGGAGAAAAAACCCCCAACTAAAACTCCCTCTGATTTGTTCTTAGTTCTTGTTTACATGAAAAATTGGGTTATTATTATATGGCAAATTGTCCAGGTTCTGTACATGACATGTCCTCTCTTTTTCCATTTTTTTTCTGTCTAATGATGCAAATTGTGTACCAGTGGTAATGAATTCATTGTTATGCATCCAGTGAGAAACACTTAAGAATTGGGCACTAAAAGGATGTTTATCAACTCTTGACTTGGTAATGAGTGACAAAAATAGAGAAGGAACAAAGGTTTCATAAGCACTGTATTATCAGACAATTTATCGAAGTACTCAACTTCACAGGACATTTTAATTGGTGTATTCTGTAAAATGCAGTGTTTAAATATACTTGACAAGGATGGAGAAGGACTGAGAGTCAAAATCAGCTTTTCTGTTGATGGATGCTTCTACCCAGGGCTGGTTCCCTTAGGTTCTCTTTGTAAATATCACTAACTCGTTGGTAAGATTTGCTCTCTTCTTTCAGATAAATCTATGCAAAAACAAACTTTATGATCTGTAAGTAAAAATGCATTCATTTCCAAAGTAGAACAGTTAGTGTGTACTTTTCCTTTTGTGCCTCAATTCTTCTTGGTTGTGTTAATTATCTGCCCTCTTTTTTGCACTGTGACTTTTAGGTCTGGGAATACTTTGAAGCAACAAACCTATTTTTTTTCCAGCTGCCTTTTCAGAGAAATAGTTCATTCCACACTATCTGCTCTTTTCTGCTTTTCTCCTCCTTTATCTGTTATTGGCCACAGCCACTTTTTGATGCTATTTCTGCAAAAGTGGTTGTAACACCAATTTCCAAGCATGCTGGGATTGTTAATTCGAACAACCCAACATCCACCAGCTGCATGCATCAGGTTTTCTCTCATGAGCATAGTCCACTATGTATTCAAATGCTTCCTTGAAAGAGCAAATGACACGTTTATCTTGGTGAGATGTGTTCCTGCATGCCACACCTGGCTTTGAAATCTTGCTTTTTAAAGCTGACATTTGAATAGCCACATGTTCAAGGGACTTTTGTCAAGAGATGCAGAACCAAATCAGTGGCAGTAGTGCTTGCGGCTATGCTTATGAAGAAATACCTGTGAAAGCCTTAGATACTGAAGGCTGAAATCCTTAGTATCTTGGAGCCTTAAATGAATGAAATTCTATTTCCTTCTACTCGTGACGTTTTGATCATTATATTTCTTGCAAAGAGTTCAGACCAAACGTCTAGAGTCATGGTCACAGCTTCTCTTGTGACTCATGGGCATGCTGAATGGTTAATCCAGTAGATCTCAAATTTTAACCCTCCTTTTTTTTTCCTTTTTTTTTCTTTTTTCTTCTTTTTATCCTGTGTGTATCCCAAAATACTCTATGGCTACTTTCCTTTTAACCTGAAATGAAGTTTTCCTCTGACCTATAGCCTATAACCTCTTTACCTCTGACCTAAGCCTCTTGCATGCCCAAATCCTCTTTTATAGGGAAAAAGAGAGAAATGTATGAGCATCCTGTCTTCTGCTTGGCCTCTCAAGTGATGGATTTAACCATTCGTGAGTACCTACCACCCTCCTCTCCATGCTGT
>NW_008677417.1:103809-158639 GCF_000695815.1 Acanthisitta chloris
TCCAGATCCAAACCAACTCACTCTCCTTGCTTCAAGTCTTTTAGCATTGGCTTGTCTGTTGCTTCTGTCTGTGAAACCCAGTGTGAGAAGTCCAGTCACTTTTTATCAGCCTACACCAGGTTAGGCGGTTAACCCATCTGTTTGTGACAAACTCAGACCGTCTGCAAGTTTTTTCAGTTCTTCTTTATGTCCGTGACCTGAATGCATTTTTACTTTGCTTCTGTGTAACCCCAATTTGTAAAGTGCTTGTCACTGGTACACAATCAAAAGGTAGCAGCTACATCGGGGAGAAGTGAGCTAGAGGTCAGATAAAGGACACTTGGAAAAAGCCGTCACTTTGCCTGCGTTACAAGATCTTTACCCAATCCTGTGTATAAGATCGTTTAAGGCTGTCCTTTCTCTGTACATCAGATCTTAATGTCTCCTGTCTGTCAGCTCTCAAGTGGAAGGATGCACTTTACTTGCTCTCCTCCTCGATTTTTTTACTTACTCCTTTGCACCGAGCTCTGGAGGGGACACCCCGACCCCACTGTCACTCGGACATCCCCTCTGTGTCCTCAGAGCTCTCCCTCTCTGGTTTTCTATTTGTGCAGCGATTTCTCTCACCTTCGTGACAGGAGCTTCCTTGGGTAACCCCACGCTTTGGGGGGTGGGGGGCGAGATGGGGCAACTTTTCTTCTTTTCAAATGTCATATATCACGCATAACTGGGGGGCTGTGCGGTCCACTTGCTCATTAATCCTGCATATCTGTTCTTGTTTCTCTCTTTTCTCTCCTTGTTGCTTTCTCTCTTTCATATAGAGAATCAAAAGGACGCAGGTGAACAATTGTATATGCATTATAAATTGTTAGGACTGTTGAGTTATATTTATTTTGTTTTCTATTTTCATAGCTCCTTAAGTTATGTACTCCTTCAGGCTGAAAATGGAGATGCATTGATACTTAAGGAGTTAATTTGTGCTGTCTACATAATCTCCTTTTCCTTCTTCCCTAGAATAGAGCTTAGCTTAGAAATAACCTATAGAGATGTAGTATCTTCTTAGGCAACAGTTGTAGAGGAAAAGCTAGACTTTGTAAAGAGAAAGTTTCTTGTTATCCAAAAGAACTGCAGCTCATTTTGGGTGTAAAAATGTTGGTGATTTGGCCATTAATTTTCCACACCTAACAAGCACATTTATGACTAAACTAACGTTCATTTTTGGTTTTCATACCTTCTGTTTTATTCCCTGATGGAAGGACTGGGTTTTTCTTTATTTCTTTATTTCAATTTTTTTGTTGATGTGTAACAAACAATCTGGTGGGACAGAAGTCATGTTTGTCTCTCGTTTATAACCTGTGGTGACATGTAACAAGTCAAAGGCTCCACTCCAGTGCCCATCCCTGCAGAAGGGATGGTGGAGCTCTGCAGCCCCTGTTCTTGTTCCTGTTGTATCCCAGAGTCCTAGTTCCGAAGTCCTTGAAACCTGAACTGTTCATTTCTTTTTGTGAGTAGATTGTTCTGTTTTGTGGAAAAAGAATTTTTAAAAAATGAGGGGGATCAGGTTGATTTCAGCTCTGTTTGCAAAGGGAAATCACTTTAGAAGAGTAGTACAAGATGCTGGACCAGGTTCTGGCTTCCCCAGACCTCCTCTGGCTTCCCCAGACCTCCTCAGCTCAAATTTGGCCCATAATGTATTGTATGACAGTAAAATTAATTGTGAATAGCAATCAATATTTAGAAAATGGAGAATATTTTCCCTTACAGCTATGAAAGGTGCAAATGAGCAAAGGACAAATAAAACAATCCCAGCTATTGTCATTAACAGCAGCAATTAAAGCAAGCCCAGACCATAGTGCATGAAGCACAATAAATGCAGTGAGCATCATACTTGCTGCAATGACCCATCACGTGCCTACAGTTTAGAAATTCAGAAGGATATTCCTATGGCCCAGCTTGTTTAAAAATAAACCTGATTCTTTTCAATGCTTGGAGCGAGTGAAAGGGCACAGGGAGTTATGACTCCACTGCTTTGTGCCCACAAATCTCCCTTTGTCATAAATGAAAAAAATTTTCAGGCAAGGTCAGCAGGACTCAACTTGAAACCAGTTCCTCAGCTTAAGTGGAGTCAAAAGTGACTGGGGTTTGGCCTGACTTTTTTTTTTCTTGCCAGAAGCAAGAATAAAAATAAAATACTGAAAACAACTTCTTAACCACACAAATGTCACCCTTTGATGCCCTTTCTCCTGAGAAGTGTGTAGTCTCTTCCCATGCTTTAAAATATTGAAACAGAGCATTAAACAGGAAACTATGCTAAAAGAATTAAAAATTAATTACTTGCTTTAATTATTAATCAGGCAAAAATTACTAACACTCAGATTAATAAGTGCAACCTTTTAATAAGTGTTCATCTGTGTATTTATATAAGTGAGGAATCCACAATTCCTTTAGAAAAGAATAACTTCTCCATCCCTCAAATACAGGATGTGAAATGTGCTGCACTGTGTTGCAGTGCTGTGGCACCAAGGGAACACAAGTGCCACCTTGCCCTGCTGGGTTTGGGTACAGGCAGCTTTGGAAATGGTGCCAGCCAAGGCGATAGTTGTCAGTTTGACAACTGATTGTGTTTGGTGTAAGACTGGGGTTTTTTTTTAGTTTTAAGACTGAGTATTTCTCATATTGCAATTTGGTTTTGGTCTCTGTAAAGAGAGGCTCCTCATAGTTGTGCTGAGTTGGTGCACAGAGATGAGCAGTGAAGGAGATGTGGGGATGGAGATAGGTCTCACGTCAGTACTTAGTGCCAGGGTGGCATAGCAGTGGGACATCTCCTGGAAAGTAGCTGGAGAGCAAAGGGACCCACTGAAGTTCTATTGCACTGTCACCCAGGGTAATCACCTACTCTTGGGCTATCCAAAAATGTCAGGCTTTTGCTTGTCCAGCAGCCACCACATCCCCTGTGCAGGGAAACAGGACTCCTGAGCCACTGCATCTTGCCATGCTGTATTGCTGGCGTGCACTGTCCTCCCCGGATCTGTCCCCCCCACCAGGCTGGTGGGGAAGCCTGACTTTCCCCCAAAACACACCCGATGGTGGTGCCAGGGTTGGTGTGAAGCCAACACCCTGTCATTGCAGGGGACAGTGCTGCCCACGGAGCAGTGAGAGGCAGACGTGGTGCCCATGCAGAAAGGTTTCTCTCAGGTGACTACGTCAGGCTGGGGACATGGGGGCACCCGCGGGAGAGGGACTGAGCACAGCGACTCGGGCTGCGTCAGCCTCGGCTGGCACCAGCCGTGGAGCATCTTGCACGTACCCTCGCCCCAGCAGGCGTGGAAGGCATCCTGCGCCGAGGGAGCGGGTGCAGGAGAGGTTGGTTTTAGACTAGAGCGACACAGCAGGTTGTTAAGAAGCAGTGGTATTTTTCAAGGCGTTCGTACTGGCCCTTGTCACAGTCCCATGCTCACTTTACGTCACTTGCCTTCCCTATTTCTGGATCTCAGCCTGGGAAGCTCTGTGCACAGATCCATACCTCTCTGCTAAGGAGCTGAGCTGCCTGTCAATTAACCAGGTCCGAGGCAAGGAGGAGAGGTCCTGTGTGATTTGTCAGCCCAGCCCCTGCTGGGCAATCACTCCAGCATTTGTGATAAACCACGAAGCTTTTAAAGAAAATAAGATTACATTCCTCAAGTAAATACGGATGCAAAATGTATGAAAACATCAATCTTTGCATGTGGGAGTGTAGGCTGAAGTCATTAATAAATCCCACACTTTCACTCAGGCATGACTACAACCTGTATCCGTGTGCTGCTGAACTGCTGCTTTATTTATTTCATTCCTTGAAGTGGCATTCGGTTGTGTTTAGCGAAGAGTCGCTACACAGCTTTCGAGATTTCCTCTTGCCCTTTCGAAGGCAGTGTTTAAAGCAGTACGAAGTTATTACAAGAGCTTCAGAAAGCTGAAGATCTGCATTCTGCTGTTAGCTTTCTACAAGCCTCTCGCCAACTGTGGAGCAACTTGCTGCCTGGGGCATGAGACACAATTCAGATCAGTGCAAATTCTTCACTAGGCTGAGTAATCACCTGAAAATCAGGAGGTCAGTTCTCTTTTCAGTATGTTGAGTCCTTGAGGAGAATTTGAGTCTCTTTCTGAGTTGAAAAAAAATAATTTCTATGATTTTTTTCTTATCTTTAAGACAACACATCTTGTTCTGAAAGAAAAATTATCATCACTGAAATCCCTTTCAAGATACAGGCAAATTCACTTCAGGAATATAATAAAAGGCTTTGCCTTGTACTTGGACTAAGTCCATTGTTCTTTATAGTTGTCTTGAGAACAGCAGCTTTTTGTATCATTTTGGTGATTGGCTCACAAATGAATGCACACTTAGACACTAAAGCCTTTGGCAAGGGTCATATGTTTTTAATTATTGCAGGGAAGTCATTGAGTCAGTGGCTATGCTTTTCAAAAATAGGAAAAGTCAAGACTCTTCTCCTGTTACAAGTGCAATTCTTACTGCTGCTGATGTGTTAGTGACCCATGTAGCAGAAGTCATGATGTAAGTAAGTTAAGAAATGGATAGTTTGAAAATTTTCAAGTCACAATGAATTGTGTGCAATATCCATATCCAAAGTAGCACAGATTTATCTATATACCTGTTATTGAAGGGTGAAGCTTATTGCAAGCACAAACCCAAATTTTGCCAAATAATTTGAGCTTCTGCAAGTGTTTAATTTGCCAGTAACATGCAGAAGAATAAAAACCTTTGACAGAAGTTTATCCAGGAAAGCACTTAGTCAGGTTGTAAGGAAGTAGCTGCTTCTGCCTCTGATTTCAGTAATGAAAGTGTTTAAATCTTACCCATCTGACACAAGTGAGCAGCAAATACAAGTCATTTCAGATACTAAACTGCTTGTGGTAAGGGGTGAGAGAGGAAAAGGACAGGGGAAGAAGAAAAGCCAAAGTGAAACAAAACCTGCCACACATGCTGCAGCTGATCACTAGCAAGTACATAAAACCTGTCCTGCCTTACACATCTCCCTCACTCTGAGTGGGAGCTGAGCCACCCCTGTAAAGGACCTCATGTGTCATCTCCAAGACCTGGACCCAGAGAAGCACATAAACTCCAGTGCCTCAAAGGGCATGGCAGTCACAGGCCCATTTCTATTTAAATTTACAGAGGAAATTAATCCCTTTCCTTAGCCAAACCTTAATCTTTTAGATTTTCTTGCATTAAAGTGACAACAAAGAAAAGCCTGGGTTGAGGCTCACGGACTGTTCAGTAGTCCCAGGAACAGGGAGAACTCTTCCTCTCCCATGGCTCCAAGTGATTTTTCAGCCATCATGCAAGAGCCTTGAATTTGGGTCTGAAAAATTTACATGTACAAAAGAGCTGAATATTTGCGCAGATTGGGCCAGATCAGAATTATATCAAGAGTTTGTTGCTTAACCCTCTGTAATCCCTTGTGGAAGCTTGTTTCCAAGAGAGAGTGGCAGCAGGGGGATGCCAGGAGCAGGATAAGGTGCTGGGGGGTCTCTCACAGGCCCCCAGAGAAGTGAGAGCCACCCCAGGGCACTGTGCTGACAACTGCACAGCGGGAGCCTCCTCCAAGCTGTTCTGTACGCGCTGCACTAGCGACTTGCGAAGATGCTGCTGCATCTCTTGCCTTTTCCTCCTCCTCCTCCTTCTCTGTTAATGAGTTTTCCCTAGGACAGAAAAAAACTTGCACTAGTCAGGCCCATTCACCACTCTGGGGTCTGGATGTCCCTGAAGTCTGACATCTATTTTTGAACGGGTAGCTGTTGGGGATGCAGGGACTTGACTCACATTTAAGGATGCTTGAGGGTTGCAGTGCTGAGATGGGCAATGGAATGCAATTCTGGGATGCATTTTTACCCTTGCTTTGGCACTCTAAGGAGGAGCTTTCTCTCTTTGACACAACCAACTTGGGCACCCAACAGATGCCCCTGGGTGGTGAGGGGTTCCCACACTGTGGTTGTCAGATGTGAGTGGGAGGAGATGTGCAGTCCCCTCTCCCCACCATGCCTTCCCATCCAGGGACCTTGGCACTAACTGCTCTTCATAGTGATGGGCAGTAAAATATTCTTCCTGCAGAAACATGTTGAGCTCAGGAGCCATCAGTGAGTAGTCAAATTGAATTCTTGCTTATGTTTTAAATCAGAGTGAAAGTCATTAGGTCAATGCCCAAAAGGCAGTTATTTTTGTCACTTGTGGCTGAGAGGTTTGTTTCTGGGGACAAAGCTACCTTTGGTAAACATTGAATAAGGATCAGGATTACTCCAGAGATGAATGAATAGATTTGCTTTTCCTGTTATAAGAAAACAAGGAAAAGAAAAAAAGCCAGAAACCATTAGCTTGAATCTGAGAGTCTGAAGTAATAAATACACAGCTTAAAAGACTAAAAAATGTGTGTGTGTGTGTGTGTGTGTGCACACGTGTGCAGTGTATGTGTGTTTATGTATGTATGCGTATCTATCCCCATGTATGGAGAAGGGCACCAACCTAACTCACCCTCCTTAACGGTTTACTTGAATAGTCTTTATCATAGTTTGATAAGTGTTTTAATTCTGTGAGAATTAAATGCAATCAGAAATCTCCTTTGCACAAGCCAACCGATTTTTTTTCCCCCCTCTGGAAAATGCAAGCAAAATGGCAAGGACTTTTGGCAATAGAATGTCCAGATAAATATGCCAGATTCCTTGCAAATGGCATGATTAAAAATAGTCACAATGCTTCTAAAAACTGTTATTAAAAGGAATCGAATCTATTGTGTTAATATATTCACAGTATATAATTTATTCTCTGAGTGTATGTAAAAGGAAAGGCTATTTTCTTTGAATTTTTCCTATGCTGATATTGTAAACTATATGACAGATGGGTCAAGTCCTGATTGCAGTATTCTAACATTTGGAATAGCAAGTAACATATTTGATAGAGCTGGCAAGTTTTTATATATGATTCAACCCAGAATATAAAAGCCACTAGAATTCCAAGTTGAAAATAATTAAATGAGCTGGAAACGATCAGGAACCACACATTTTTAAGTGACAGATTTTTTTACATGTTTAAATTGCACAAGAATATTTTATAGCTCCCTTTAACCAACAGTGACGTTTAATTCTAAAATGTGTAATTGATATTTGCAAAGCAATTAATTCCTGTGCCTCATTATTCTATTGCTAAATGTACCTAAGCATTGGGGCGCTGACTTCAAGTCATCTTTTTTAGTTCACCTTTCCTGACTTCCAGAGTTTAAACTGAATTACCCTATTTCGGTTTCCTCGTGTGACTGCATGAAGTACAGTTTCCTACTTGCATTGAATTTTTAGCTTTCTGATTGCACAGTACCATAGAATGTTCGACTCCGCTGACTTCTCGAATATGTGTTGTCAAATGGTGTCATTACCGTGTAATACTTGAAATACCAATAAGCAAAAACCCAGCAGCTTATTCCATTTGTATTTGATCTTTTCTGCTTATGTTCCTTTTGAAGTTTCCATCTTTTTGTCACTGTTTATGAAGTCATTTGTCTCTTTACTTTTGGCGTCTCTCTCCGTCATGCACAAGCAGCCCGTCCGCCCAAGCCTAAGCCACCGGCTGGGCCACCATCATCTCCTCAAACGCAGACTAACATGATAGATCATATGCTCAAAGGCATGGCCAAACAGCCGCCAAGTACTGTAATAGTCTTCCTTTCTTTTATTCAGTGGTTTTCTAGTCTAGCAGCCACTTGTGTAGCAGTAGAAAGCTAGTTCTCCATGTGCAGCTTTACACCAAATACCTAGTGCGCTGTGGTAGGTTTTAGAGGTTTAGAGGTAGCATTTATCTCAAAATGTCCACATTTTTTTGTCTAGCAATGTCTGACATATGCAACATTTTCAAATATCAACGTCAGCACAAAATAACATTGTTGTTGCATAACATTTTGCATGAAAACTATAAATATGTATGAGCTTTACATGATGTTGGATGAAATGTTTGATAAGTATATCGTATACGTTTCATGTAACTGTCAGTGCTCCAGCTATCTTAGCAGAATATTCTGATGTATAGTAACTTAACCAGGGAAATATTTAAAATAAGAAGGAAAAAAATTAAGATTGACATCTGCTGGCTGCCAAAGTTGTATAAGCATCAATATTTTCTTTAAAGACAGCATCTCTGAGCAGTTGTTCTTATTAACACTTTTGTCTTTTAGTTATATTTGAGAGCAGATCAGTGTTGCAAATGAGAATGGGCCTGATGCTGCTCTGATCAATGGAAAAGCTTCCCCTTGGCTTTGGAGGTGCAGAAACAACTAGATCTTACTAAGGGCTTTGGGCTTCTTTTGCAAAAAAAAAGAAGTTTCTATTTCTTGTAGCCAGTGAGGTGCTGGATTGAATAGGAGAAAGAGTGAGGAGTTAACCAGAACCTCTCTTAATTTGCCCAATAAATTATATTTAGGAAAACTTGATTTATTTTTTTTTATATCCAGTGATACAAGAAACAAAAGGAAAACTGGAGAAGAAATGCCCAGGGCCCCTATCTGTGACATAAATCAGCAGAAGCGTGGAGTTCATTTGCATGGTGCTTTACCACATAGCATCCCTCAGCCAAGCTGAGCCCCTGCAATGCTCAGGCTCCAACTGAGTGGGTTGCTGAGCTCCTCTGAAATCCAGCCCCTGTACCATCACACAACTGCCCAAATGTGACCATTCTGAAATATATGACTTTCCACTTCATGGGAAGTTTGTTATCTCTAGACAGGTATTCTGGGAAAACTAGGAGCCAGCAAGATTCTGAGGGGGAGAATGAAGTCCTGAAAGCTCCCTGAGCCTTCAGCAAGGCAGAGATTTCTCACCAGCTGACCCAGCCGAGCAGAGCAGGGCCACCTTGTGCAACCACAAGTTTCTGTCCCATCAGTAAAGAAGACCTAAACACAAGCAAAATCCTAGGGTGTGTTTAAGGCTGGAGCAAGATGCCCAGTCACCACCTGGCCTGTTGGCAGGACCCAGGCTGCCAGCTTAACTGGGATCCTTAGGAAATCCCAGTGTGGTTCCCAGTAATGGCACTTCAGTGCATGCACTGCTAGTGTTTCGCTGTGCTGGGGACATACAGTCTGTTGTACACTGCTAATTGCAGCTTGATTTGACTGTTTGGTTTTATGGTACTTCACCTAGTTATGAATTCTCTGGGGTTGATAAGGAGAGGCCATAACACATGTTGGTGCAGAGGTATGAGCTGGCTGTGTACTGTGATGCCCCTGTTCACCCTTGCTACACAGGAGAGCCAGGATTGGGATCTGGTTGTTAACTGGAGAGACATGTCTCTAGTCAATGTGGTGACATGGATCCCCAGGGAACAGGTCTCCCATTCTGCTTCTCCTCCAAGCAACCATTGCAGGCAGATTTCGCACACCCCAGGGCAGTGAGCTGCAGGGTGAGCTCACAGAAACCTCCTAGTCTGCACTCAGCCAGCTCTGCAGAACCTGTCATTCAAGGAAAATGTGATTGCTTTCTTTTTCTCTACATTATTTCTAGTGAAATACTCTAGGTCTTCCAGATTTTTAGCACCTCAGATTTTTAATGGGTTAATAATATAGTATAAATTACCTGGAAGAATATAACTTATTTTTTAAAGTTTTCAGAAAACGCTGCAAAATAACCCAGCTGAACAGCAAGCTCCAGGATTTACACTCTTTGGTTCGTTTGCGGGGTTTTTGTTGTAGAGTTCCATCTCTTTTCCCATACAAATCTTACCTATAAACATGGGATTTATCACTTTTCACTCCCTCCAGCATGCATAACTCCTGACCCTTGTGGAGTTAAATCCTGGAGCAAGGCAGACCTGCGATTTTTGCTTTCAGTAGCAGGTGACATTTAAATTGCTCAAGCCTGACAATTTATTACAAGTGCAGACAGATTTGTTTGAATTGATCCTCTTAAAAGAATTTTGAAGTAATATAGACACGATTCCTATAATAGCACCATCTACGCTGAAGGATACATATTGTTCCTATATTAGTGGCCAGATGCTGTCTTTAGGGAATGAGATGTTCTTATTTGAGCTAATAAAGTGCCTCCATAAAGCAAAACAGCTCTGACAGTATTGTGAGATTTGGAGCTGGAGCACTGTATTTTCATAGTATAATAACGAATGTGGCTTTCTGGTTTGCTCAGTACTAATTATATATAAGCATTTAACATATGCATGAAAAGATCTTTAAAGCTGTAGAATATTATGGGATTTTTTTTAACCTCTAAAATAACTTACTGTACATCCAGCTTTTCATCCTGCCTCCCTTTTAACTTGAGTTCTTGTACTACAGAAAATGTAGGCCGGTTAGTCACACCAGCTAAAAAGTTAGAAGACACAATACGTCTGGCAGAGTTGGTAATTGAAGTCCTACAGCAAAATGAAGAGCACCATGCGGAGGTGAGCAGCGGCACCCGGCGAGATTGTGTCCCCCAGGTCTTCAGCAGGCTCGAGTGGGAGCTTTGTATATTTGTGTGATGTCTTCCCAACTGGTTCTGGGTTATCTTCTTTAAAAGCCAAAAGTATTCTTAACTGATGGTGTTCAAGTGTGATGAAGGCAAAGTACAGTGCAGGAGGAATGCGTTCTCAGAGGGGAGAGAAGGCTAAAGGGTTAAGTTGTGCTCTCCCCGACATCAGTCTGTGGCTTTTCTGACAACTGGCCAAATATATTCACCATCTACTACCTAGAAGAGCAAGCCTGTCCACTTTCCAGAAAGGTTGTAGTTCCAAATCCTGACCTATGTGTGTGCCTCCAGACAGCATGAGCAGGGTCCCCGCAGCAGCTTATCACTCCTGCTGTCCCGAGGGGACCAAGGAAAACCACAACAAAACAGAACAGTTCTTTCTGTCCCTTTATGAGCATTCAGGTTGTTCCCAGGGGTTTCCCTGGGCCCCTGCAGTACATGATAAACTCACCTGGTTTCCTGTTGGCCTCTTCTGCCTTGGCTGATTGGGAATACCTCAATTCCAGGTCATGGAGGTTAGGATGAATTATGCTTTGTTACTCATTATTTGGGTGATCTAAGGCTTAATACAACTACTCTTAACTCTTCAAAGCACTCTAACAGAAAGATTCATGTTTTAAAACCAATGAAACTGTGTCATAGTCAAATATAGACCAGAAAATCATGAGGCTTGATCCTGGAAGCACTTGACCCACCCAGGCAGCTGGCATGGCTGGCTGTAGTCCCACTCTCAGCACGTCGGGACATTTCTGCCTGAGCAGGTGATGTTGCATTACCCATGTAAGTATTTGCAGGATTGAGCCCTGAGTTCTCTATAAATCTGGTGCTCTTGAATGCGTATTGAGAA
Organism: Acanthisitta chloris; assembly: GCF_000695815.1. Classification (NCBI taxonomy): domain Eukaryota; kingdom Metazoa; phylum Chordata; class Aves; order Passeriformes; family Acanthisittidae; genus Acanthisitta; species Acanthisitta chloris. The sequence goes on from NW_008677417.1 coordinate 115,127, forward strand.
GTTAATTATTTTTAAATTCAGAGTGAACAGTTATTGTTTATGGCTGTAGCTATTATAACACTCATTCACTATTTTCTCTTTTCCTTCCCATTGATATATATATATATATATATATATACTCACTATAATTTGCATTAAGAGCATTTGCTAAATAATTTCACAATCACCTAAAAATCATTCCGGTGTGTATTAAATTTTCAGTATAATTTTACTTATTGCTAATACACAGCAATCCACAAAACCCAACTAATGCCTGATTGCATATTTAAATTTCCTCCCTGTTTTTCTACTGTTCATTCAATCTTGGATGATCCTGGCAGGGGAAAGAGGTATGTGACTAAACCGAATGAAACGAGTCACTCCTGTCATATTCCGTGCATGCCCTCTCAGTGCCATGTTTCCTACTGGCATCTTACCCGGGTTGCCCTCGCTTCCGTAACTTTGACCAAGGAATGTAACAGCAACTTTCAAGTCGGCTGCTTGCAGAGCTAGTAGCCTGACACAGGAGGGTAAATGTGGCATAGCAGTCCAGTCCATGCATGTAGCAATGGGTATATTTTACGAGCGCTGCAGTTACATCCCAACACAACCCTACCTGCCTGGACTCGCTCCTCAGCCTGTTGTTACCTGTCGTTTGCATTCACCCAACCTCTAGTACACTGTGGTGGAGGTGGACTAAGTACTACACGAGTGCCTAGAATGGTAGTGGTCTTCCTCTGGTTTTGTCTGTATGTGCCTTGTACTGGATATACAGTATTTATATGTAGAGAGAGAATATACGGGGTGAAGAGTGAAATAAACCTCATTTTTACAAAAGCAAAGGGTGTTCGAACGCACTGTGCTTTTGCAGTTTTATTCCACTCCTCACCAGCACAGGCTGGGTGTAAAACCAGCCGGGAAGGAGCTGGTTTTTAAAACACAGGTTATTTTGAAAAGAGTAGAGCTCTAAAGGAAGCAGTTCCAGGACGTCGTGCTCAGCCAGCCGCGCTGCCAAGATCCTCAACAGGAGGAAGGCTCAGAACTGTTCTCCAGCATCTTTTGTGTCACAAGGTTTTGATTAGAGACAGAAGGTTGATGCCAACACACATAGGAGGCATCCTGGTCCCTTGTTCTGAATGGTGACCTGGAAGGGTGAAATCCATCTCTCTCCAGAAGCCCAGCACACTGTCGGTGCGTTAGTGAATCCCTGTCCTGAGGGTGGCTGTGGCATTTCAGCAGTGCACAGGCAGTTGGCCAACTCTGCACACTTTCAATTGCACCCAAAGGAAGACAGAGAAGAAGCTGGGTGGTTTATCACAGATTTTTATTATGTGTTGTAGCCACATTATTCTGTCACTGTGTGATGAGAATTGCTGAGGTATTGCATCTTTTCCCCCCAGTATTTCCAGGTGATTTTTTTTTTTTGACATGTTGCCACTCACCTGGAGAAGGTTCAACCTGCAAGGTACAACTCTTCAGTCTGTTTTGGATGTTCAGCAGAAGATTAAGTTGCACCACTTTCTGAAGAAATGCCTTGTTTTACTGAAAACCAACAGTTTTTGCAATTAAAACATGCTCCTTTTTTCCCCATGTGGACATCCACTCCCTAATGAGAATGCAGAAAATAATACTCAGAGCATGGAAAATGTTCAAAAATCACGACAAGAGGAATACCATGGCTAGTCAGTTGGGTTTGCTTTACCCTTAGGAAGAAAGCAGCACAGCACAGGCAGAAACACAGCCGAATCCGTGTGCCTATGTCTGTAATCTGGGAGCGGGAGGTCTCTGTCATTGTGTCATCTCTCCCATGAGATGTCTCCTAGCTCCCTTTCCCTTCCTCTGGATGACTGATGACAAATGCCAGAGACAATGCCATTCACCTATTTTTAAACTTGTTTTTTCTCTCTCTATGTATACATATGTGTATATGTATATATGTATCTTAACTCCTTGAGGTCATACATATATACATGTGTATCCATGTGTAAAATATACAATAATAGGTGTGTTTGGCTAGAAAGCACAATTTTTTTTTTACCCTTTACATTGTGATTTAAGCAAAGCAGGTAAGTAGATGGTAAATAAATGAAATTTTACCATCTTGAAGATTTTCTAAGTATGGTGTTACTGCTCCCACTGCAGGAAGGTTCTTCTCACCAAAATTAGGGAGGAGGTTGAGGTTCCTGACAAAAGTTAGAGACTTACAGAGCTAAAATCTGACTTTTCCAGCAAAAGGGAAACTGTTACTGGTTTGGGCTTATTTTTTTTCCCATCAGTGATCACATGCTTTGCTTCATAATTTCTTTTTTCAAATGGATTTTTCCCCTGTTTTCAAGGAAGCAGGTTTTTGTTGCAGGACTCTGAAGTGTTTATGTTGGGATTTGTTACAGAAGATATTCCTTGGCCTCCCCTCTTTCCCCTGCCCCCAAAATGCTGGTTGCTGTTGGTCCTTCATAGCAATCGCTCAATGCCCGCAGACCTGTGGGCAGTGTCTGATGGGTGACAGCTTGGCAGGCTCTTGGCAGGCAGAGGCACAGCCAGAGAAACCACGTCAGAGCAAGGACAGCCCCAGCACCTTCCTTGAGAACCACATCCAAGAGCTGCTAATTTAAGAGGATCCTCTGCAGCCCCATTGCCCAGCATCCGCTGCATTCCCACCTGCACTTTGGGGAGAAGGTTTGAGCAGGCATTGGGAGCAGATCTGCATCTTGATGGTGTTGGTTCCTGTGCAGTGTCACAGCAGTTTGATGCCTCAGGATGTGGCACTTGCAGGCGTCCAGCCATGTGCTTTGTTGGACACCAGCACCAAATGTGGGAGAAGAGCTGAAGTGCACTGCCCCATGTGCTCAGCCCTACAGGCTCCCTTGCCTTGGCTTCAGCTTTTCCAGCGTGATGACTCTGCAGACACCTAGGGCCACTGTCACTGGTGGCTTGATGAGCACCCCTAGGCAGGTGTGGCTGCAGCAGTGCCTGGCAGCTTCTCCCATGGGCCTGGGGACAATTTGCAGACTGCTATAGCCACCTTGTGCCCCTGCCATGTCCACAAGGATGCTCCAGACACAGGTAAACACTAAAGCCTTCATGACACAGCCTGCCTCATCCACATCTTAATACCCATGACAGGGCAGGCCCAATACTAAGATTAGTTTGGGGGTTATGTGGTTATTTGGATTATTTTACATCTTGGGTGTGCTCTGGGCACAGAACACCAAGTGCCAAGTCCAGCCTATATCTTCACATCAATTTTATACCAACTCAAGGAATAATAGCAGGATAGTGTCAGCCTGCTTTATATTTTGGGGAAGCAAAGGAATGGAAATAGTCCCAAAGACAGTATTACTGTTAGCTGAGAAGTCAGGCCAAAACAGGAAAAATTGAAGGTATCCATGGCAGTAACCTGGTTCAGGGGTGCTGCTCCCTCCCTGTGGCCAAGTGAACCCACAGCTGGAGTTGTGCTGTGAACATCAGTGCAGTTCTTCATCAGTGAATCAAAACTAAACTCTGAGACTGAAAGCCCATTCTGCTTATTCATATCTGCTAAAATCTGCAAAAAGTGCCCCTCCTTGACTGTCAATTCAAACTGATTCCTCTAACGCCAATCTCTTCTGTTTCCTCTCCACTCTTGCCCCTATGCTAGAAGTTTCTTTTTCTTGCAAAGTGCCACAGAGCTGTTCCTTAGGTCCTTTAACTCACTGAGTAATTTCCTATCGCTTCAAAATGACAGCACATGGTCCTACCAACAGCACTTCTCATATTGCATGTTCCCAGCCAGAAGTGACTCCTGGACACGCATGCATGCGTTCGCAGCATTCACATCTGAGCCATGTACGATGTGAATGTCACCTCAGAGCGCCCGCACAGCAGATTTTAAGGACCCATGTGCATGAGAATGAGTTACTTCACTGATATTTTTTAGTTTTCAAGTTTAGACATTTTTTTTTCCTGCCTCTGTGAGAATATAGGCTTGCTGTAGATGATTTTTTTTTTACCTTGGCATGTTGATAGTAGAGCTTTGTAATGGATTCCTAATCAGTAGCACCATGAAAGTGGTAGTGTGTTTCTATGGGCTTGTAGAGCTAACCATGTAAAATGAACAGTGCTGCAATAACTTTTGCTGTTGATGTTTGAAATACCTTTAACAAGAGTGTGAGTGATTTAGGACAGATTTTGGTGTCTCAGGCTTCTAGATTTTCAAGACAAACAGAAGTAGTGAATCCAAGTAAAATTTAAACTGTCAAAAACCACAGCAGAAAACCCACAAGCACAGCAAAGAAACTCCTAAATTTCTGTACTTTAGAATAAGAATTAGTTGATTTTTTCTGATAATTAGCATCATTAAAGATGAATGAAGTCATTTATTGTAAATTGAACAGATGAAACCTTCTCTGCCACCTTACAGCTGCATGCCTTTATGGTGGAGCTCTGAACAAATCCTCTACAAGAAACCTTTGTATAAGGACAGCAGTGCCTAATTCTGTGATCAGCACTGCCCATGCAGTCTAGCACTCCAAAGCACTGTTCTCTTTACAATAAAGGTAGTTTCCATGGGATGCACTTTCTTTTCTTTTTTGAGATATGTGGCCTAACATCTTTCCCTGTGCTTTACTAGAACTAATACACGTCTTTATTATCTTTTTCTACCAACTCTGAAGGCCTTTGCTTGGTGGTCAGACCTAATGGTTGAGCACGCGGAGACCTTCCTGTCACTGTTTGCAGTGGATATGGATGCTGCGTTAGAGGTGCAACCCCCAGACACCTGGGACAGCTTTCCACTCTTTCAGCTTCTAAACGATTCCCTCCGTAGTGACTGTATGTATTGTATTTTGATCATTTCTTTTTCAGTGGGCGGCTCAGGTTACTGACAATACTTTCAGCCTCTCCGTACCGCACAGAGAACTGAGATGGGTAGAGATTTACAGTACAAACTCTTTTAGCATCAGCTCGATTTTGTTCCATTACCACTAGAAAAAAAAAAGCACGCAGACACTTCTTAAATCAAATGCCTCAGTCAAAGGTGAGAAGTTGAACTTTTATTTTGCTTCATCTTCTCAAGTCTCTCGGTAATGGCTGCCTGATAAGCAGGGAATTAGGTACTCTATCTCGTTGTCATTAAATGTGTGTATCGTTCTATATGTGTGTACTGCATTTATTTAGCCTGGAGTAAACCAGTCCCTGCTTTCAGATTTTGTTGAAGGGAGGAAAATACTTAAGTAAATGAAAGCAGGAGTAGCTCAGAAGGATAGTGCTTTGTGACATAAGACTCTTCTCCAAAGCACATAGGCCCATGCCTCAAAACCCATGAGAGGATTTGGCACTCTCCCAGGTGGTCCAACCACTCTCTGGGGGAGCTGGTGACAGAATTGGCATTGCCTTCAGATAGGTCCCAGACCAGAGCCCCAGTTAGCTTTCTAAGACCATGTGAAAAAAGCCAGGGGCTCATCCTCAGAGAGCAAGTTGCAGCATCATGGTTAAGATGAAAGAAGAAATGATGCTCCCACCTGCTAAAACCAAAATGTTTGCCATGTTGTATTTCTGATGCCCATTTTATTCGCAGGAAGTAATAATGTATTTGTAAGTTTGACATGAATGGAAAAGAAGATTCGTTGTCTGTTTATTTGTTTGGAGTAAGAAGCCATTCCTAAAAAAAACCACTGGTGTGCCAGCTCCTGTTATGTTCTTGAAGTTTTCCTGTTCACTGACAAACTCGTTGCGTAATGAAGTGCCACGTTGTGGTTTGTTACATAGGTTTTAGTAACAGTAGTGTCTTACTATACTTTTATTTATCTATTCTAGATAATTTGTGCAATGGAAAATTCCACAAACACCTCCAAGACCTGTTTGCTCCACTTGTTGTTAGATATGGCTCCTGTTATGTTCTTGAAGTTTTCCTGTTCACTGACAAACTCGTTGCGTAATGAAGTGCCACGTTGTGGTTTGTTACATAGGTTTTAGTAACAGTAGTGTCTTACTATACTTTTATTTATCTATTCTAGATAATTTGTGCAATGGAAAATTCCACAAACACCTCCAAGACCTGTTTGCTCCACTTGTTGTTAGATATGTCGATCTGATGGAGTCCTCAATTGCACAGTCAATTCACAGGGGCTTTGAGCGGGAGTCATGGGAGCCAGTAAAGTAAGGAAACCTCCTTTGATACAATCGGAATTTGGGTGCAAATGGATGGAGATCATACAGAGATGAATTAGCAAACGTTAGACTGGACATGCAGAAAGTGCTTTAGATTTTCTAGTTTAATGCTAAAAAGAGAAGGCCTGATCTCTTCAGGGTTTTCAGGTTAATGAGGGAAATGGTATTGGCTTTTTGAAATGCATTGCTGCCTCAGTTTGAACCGTGTGCCTTTTCCAATGCTGCTTTTGAACTCAAATAGCTCCTTTTCAGAACAAAAAAAAAAATGCTTCACTGTGTTCAGTCCAGCCCTATAACTTGTGTGAGTCATTGCTGTACTTATTCTTCCCAATACTTATTTTTTTTCACCCACCCCGAGGGGGGACAGTACAGCATGTGCCTCTTGTGTCAGTCCCATGGCTGGTGGCTGCACGTGTCTCCTGTCCAGGGCAGCTCTGCTGGTCCCAGCTCCCTTGCCTGTAGGATTAGACATGCAGAAATCAAAGTGAAAACACAGGCAAGATGATTCAAGCAGAATAATTTCTTACATTTGGAAAGCTTGGAGTTCACCAGCAAGAAATTGGGAGCCTGAGAAAAACCCAAATTGAACTCAAGAGCTGGTGAATGATATAAATGTGGCATGTGCTTTGGATTACTGTTGTTATTTCACAGGTTTTGAAGCATTGCTGAACCCTGTCGTGCTTGCTCTAAAAAGCCAAGTCAGATCCTACAAAGGAAAATAACTGACTTTTCCTTCTAATAAAGGTTTTAAAAGAGAAAGATCGACCCTTTGCAAGCAACATGAGTCTGGCAGTGCCTCAGACCAGGAACAGGGACCAGGTGACCTCTGGAGTGACTCTTTTCAATGCTTTTTTTGTAATACTCTAGGCAAAGTGAAGTGGCACTGCACTCTCAGAGGTTGCTGCATAAAAGAACGTGTGGTCTTTCAGGGCTTTTCACACCAAATATGTTCCGTTTACAAGGAAAAGAGATTTTGTTCAGCAGCCAGCCTCCCATATGCAACCTGGAGTCTGAGTACCCAGGTTTTTTCCTTTCTTTCTTGTGCATCCTCAGCATCCGTAAGGATTCTGCCTGCCAAATCTCAGGCTTTTTCTTGACACCTGATCATCCCCTCTGTTTTGAGTGGGGTTAAGTGGCTGGCGTTCAGGAGCCTCTCTCGCTTTCCATTTGCTGTCTTTGGTCTGCAGGCTAACAGGATTAAAAATCTTAAAAAATCTTGTTTCAAATAAGCAGATGTGACCCAGAAAACATACAAGAAATAGATCTTTCGAGTAGGAGAATGCCATTTTTACAGCCACTCCTTCAAGCAGAATTGCACTTCGAAGTTAGCATTAACTTCAGTTTCAGAGCTCTGCCTTAGTGGTGAATATGTTTGTATTTCCTTCTCTGTTACGAAACAGAGGCAGTTAGCTCTGTGTACCTGTCCACCTTGGTCAAGCACTCAGTGTACAATTCATTCTGCTTTTTTTCTCTTTTCCCAGCTGCCACCATTTTGGCGTTTAATTACTTTAAGGGCTTAACTATAGATGTCCATAAGTATGGTCCATAAGATGTCCTTGAGGCTGTGATACTTGCCTGTCAAAATACTTTGTCCCTGAGTATGCCATTATCTGTCATTTCCAAGTTATCTTTGATAGTTGTAAAAGATCTTTTCTGAGTTCTCTTGCGATGGTTATTCCCTTCTGGAGTTCCAGTTACAGAGTGCTTTGAGCATTGCATTTCCAAGCCAAAGCCCAGGATGGACTCTTATAGGCTTGGGTATTTAAAAGATTTCTTCCAGCAGGAAAGTGGGTGCTTTCCACAAGAAGCTTCTGTCCATCTGGTGAAAAGATGCACTATGGTTTTTTCTTCACTAGTTGGTATTTTGTTCTTGTGTCTCGCACACAAAAGTGCGAGTTGCAAATGCTGGCTCAACGCGATGTGACCCAGTGAAGGAAGGCACCAGCGAGTGCCAGAGGGTGGCACATACAGTGCAAGGGAAAAGAGTGTCGTTCCTAGGATCTTATGACACTTTTGATATGCTGTTCAGAACTAAATGTTAAGGCATCTTCATCTTTTGCCTCCTGGGCAGACCACCTGCTCCTCTTTATCTGATCGACAGGGAACTTGCAGAGAAACTCAGGTTGGAGACTTATTTTGTTTGATTTGCCCTCCTATATCTACTGCCTTCTCCTCCCACATGTCCATACTGCAGCGCAGTTGAATTTGTGGGCATAGATTCTCAAATAGTTTGGATCAGCCAATTTCCATCCAAGTCATGACTTTCCACTGTCACTTCTCCAGCAGAGCTTTTTGGGAATCGGGAACACTGCAGTATGTTTTCCTATGGCTTTCCTCTACTTTGAAGAAAGACCTTCAGGTTGGCCAGCAAAGGCAGATCGTGGCTGTCCGTTCCACCAAGCTTGCTGTTGTCCTGCTTTGGATCTCTACAGTGCATTGTGAGAAGGAAAACTCATTATCTCCTGCTAACTAAGAAATTATTCCACAACACAGAGTCTTTTGAAAGGGTTTCTCTATACTCATGCTTGCAATCAAGGCTGAAATATGTAGCCCTCCATAACCTGACCAGATGGCAGTTTGCAAGCATGTATTTCTTCTATTTTCATTGCTGAATACTCTGCACCTTATGCTCCGAGGAGTTAGGTACAGAAATCACAAACAGTGAGAGAGATACTGTTAAGTATTGAAAAAAATGGGGGGGAAAAGCATGGATGTAATGTGCTCATGAGGGCTATGTAATCTGCCTCTGCAGAGCTGCTGAATTTGCAGGGGGTCCGTGCCCTATAGCTAGAGCAGCTGGTGCGCTCGTATGAATCCACGCAGAGAAATGTGGAACACTTGTCCTTCGCACAGTCATCCAAGTATGCAGGATACAGAGTAGGTCTGTTCTCTGGTGAGTTGAGAGGTCTTGGAAAAGTAGGGTTTGCAATGGGGTTTTTTTCATGCTAGCTTCTCAGAGAAAGCTGATTTATCTCGCAGCTAGCAGACATGTACGTGTGTGTGTGTCTCTGTGTGTGTGTCTGTGTTGAAAGATCTTTTTGAGCAAATGCTAAAGCCAGTGCAATGACAACCAGTTTCAATGGCTTGACTAGGACATTACTCATTGACCCAGGGCTGTCTCTACCACACTGTAGTTCTGGCTTTAGCATGTATTAATTGCTCACTAACCCTTCGCAAACTATTTATAAATGTATCACTAATATAAATGTCAGAACTTGAACAATATGATTGTACTAATCATTTTATGAGGTTGTACAGCTACAAAATGCTAGTGAAAAATGTTTCCCCTGAAAAGAAGCACCGTTGTAGTGAAAGTGAGTATTTTTGTTACTATTCTGGGTGTCAGTCACAGGAAGAGCACAGATTTGACTGCCTACTTCACTATCAAGCTCTTTGCTTCACATCAAGGCTTTTGTGAAAAGATTTGCTCTTGAGCATTTGCTCAGCCTCGGCAATGAGGTTGTAAGTGTTTACAGTGATGGAAGAGACAGGCGTTTGCGTCTTCCATCACTAAATCATTTCAGGCATCCCGTAGGAACTGAGCATTTAAGTATGGCTAGGGGTCTCATTTAGCTCTATTCTGAACCCAGGAGACAGCTCAGTGAAAACACTGTGATTTTTCTGCCCTCCTTTCATTACTAGGGCAGCTCTACAAGAGCAGCCCCTGTGCAATTGGACGTGTTCTGTGTGATCGGTGCTGCAGTACAGTGTGAGCGTTGGGATGTTGTCCAGGGGTATATTGGCACTCTGTTTGCACTGAGAATTTCTCAGCAGGCAGTACAGGTGTACATAGCTAACAGGCACAAATGGGGCTGAAGCAGAAGAAGCCAAGAAAACAAGCGGTACAGCTCCAGAGCGTTCGTCTTTTATCAAACATATCAGGATCCAGTCCTGAAGCTGAGTCGTCTTAAATCAGACAGCCCTCATCTTGTTGATGCAAATGCCCACATTCCCTGCCTGATGGCTGAGGTTATATTTAGCCATCTATATTAAATAGGCATGGCTGGCTTCTAGAAACAGTTTCTCATCTTGGACCTGTAGTTTTATGGTCTGAGCAACTGCAGGCTTTATGGAACATTTGTTGGTAATATTAATCATTTTTTACAGGTCTCACTGCAACTGTTAGTCAGATAATTAGATCGGTTGAACCTGCAAAACTGTGCATGTCAATTCAGGAGAATATTTTTTAAATTAGTTACTGTATGTTAACATAATATACTCCATTATTTTGCTGTTTTGTTTTGTTTTAAGAGTACTAACTTATTCTTGCAACATATTCTTGCATCAGCAAAATAATGTGTTGTATAAAAGAAATATGTTTCCGTGTGAATATAGTATACTGTTTACTCTAGAAGTCATATTTTATTAATACAGTGTTTTTATTAATATAACACTGTCACTTCTTGAATTTTAATATTAAAACCAAAGGTCCTCTGATTTATGTATTTACCATCTGGCTAAGTTATTTAAGTTGCTTTTCCTTATACATTTATATGTTGTCCACCTCTTGCTATTTCTTTATTTATTCCATATCAGTATCTAACCACATGCACTGCCATTTCTGAAGGTTTAACACTCTCTCAATCACTATGGAGTCTCTGTCTCATTCAATAGTCATATCATCTTAGCAGCAGATACAGTATGAATGGAAACAATGGACAGCTTTGTGATGGTAGTGAATTCTCCTGTCTGCTTACTGCCTGACAAAGAGAACAAGCAGATAGCAGGAAGTCAAATCTACTAATAATCACAGAAACAAAACAAAATAAGAACACGGTTGTGTTTTTTTTCACTAGAAAAATACTTTGATTCGTGATTTTCCTCCCCCAACAAGGGATTTTATTCACAAAGGGAGAATAAGAATGAAGTCTACTCCCTAAGACTCACCACCAATGGCAAGCTGAGCTCTTGCAGAGATGTGCTTCACATCATCTGTTGTGTTAGAAAACATTTATTCAGTACAGCTAGCTCGATTCCATTACATTATCAATGTTCCATTTGATATATAAAACTTGCAGTAAGAATTGAAGTTCAAAATATGGCTCAGGGAAGTTGCTGAGATTTTAATATGCCTTGAAAGACATAGTGTATAATCTGATAGTTTCCCAAGTCAGATATTGCTGCCTGTACTGTAGCAAATTTAATCCAGGGGAATGGGAGAGACCTTCAAAGGTGGCATGTCCTGATGTGCTCACTGAGAGCAGGGAAGTTTGGATGCTGAAGCTGTGCCCAGTATGTCAATAGAAAAGCTTTCAGTAGCTTCAGCAGTGGAGGGTGAAGCAGAAATCCTGAAGTCCTGATTCCATTTTCATTGAGCCCAAGTAACCACCCGGTGAAAAAGGTGTCATTGCATCTGATTTTGTTCCTTTCATGGGACTGTAAAACCACCTGTGGGCTGTGTACCAGTGGGCCATACAGCGTTACTGGGTGAAGGCAGAGCAAGACATCCCTCTGAAACTGGCTTCTCTTCTGTGAGCCAGGAAATATGGGAGTTAGGTCAGTGAGTTCTGTCTTTTGCTGATTCCCAAATCCTGTGATGTTTTGATTTTGCGTGTCAAATATAACTGTGATGAGACACTCATTAAAACAGACCAATTATAACATCTAGAAACGTAGCACACTGCACCAAATCAGGGTGGATCCCAAACTTTGGGCATGCAGTGCTGTTACACACACACACATTGTTTCAGGAGAGAAACTTACATTAAATTAATACACTCATCCACTTTTTAAAGAGCTCTATTTGCACAACATTTGCACATCTGAAAATATTTATTGAAGTCATGATGCCCAAGTACACATGCTTCATAAATTAACCTTTGAATGTCTTAATCACCTCATGGCCCATTTCCAGCCAAGAAACAGTCACATACCAGTCCTGGATTTATTTATGAAGTACAGTTCATTCACAGTGCACACACAGTAGGGCTGGGCAACCTGAGGAACCCAGGAATGCAGGGGAGGATCAGGGAACAGTCTCCACTGAGGAAGAACCTTGTAGTTCACTGTTTCATCCCTCCCAATTAGCCCATCTTTGTCATTTGCAGGGCGTGAGACAGACAGAGAGGTTTTGCAGTGAAATCCCAACTCCCCTGAATTTGGTGGCAAGAGAAACTCTTACGGCTGGAATGTCAAACTTTCGGATTGTTATTTTGCTTCCCAATTCCTTAGCAGATCTCTTAGTTTAGTTCTTTCATCCAGCCTGAGTGTGTAAGAACTGAGACTCTTCCTTACGAGGTTTTTTAGAAGAAAGGCTGCTCTCTGCATGAAATGTTAGCAGGACTTGCAGGTGGAGTTATTCTCATGGGTGTTTGAATACTCTGTTAATTTGCTACTTTATGATTCTTCTTTTCATTTTGGGTTTTGGGTGGGTTTTTTAGGAACTTGCTTTTTATTGCAGACTGCAAACCCAGTACACTTAAGCTTCCATACTCATGCTTCTTTCTGAAATGTTTTGCTTTAGTTTTTTAACTGTCCTCGTGCTGTGAACTTTGCAGATTTGTTTCTGAGTGTCATGTGCTTCTGCTACATCGGCATTGTCACTGTTATGGTATTTTTTCTTTCTGTCTGTTTCTTCCACAGGAGTTTAACAAGTAATCTGCCCAATGTGAATCTACCAAATGTGAATCTCCCTAAAGTACCAAATCTACCAGTTAACATCCCACTAGGCATCCCACAAATGCCTAGCTTTTCTGCACCGTCATGGATGGCTGCTATTTATGATTCTGAGTGTGTATTCAGTTCAAATTAGATCTCATTTAAATTTAAAGTAATCTTGGCATGGATATGTATTGTTTGTTTCTGTGCATTACATAAAACTTTAAAGAGTGATACGGTTAATTAGACATTTTCTGAATGAGACACTAGTGAATTTCTGGCATGTGTATTTTGAGGGTTTTTTTGTGTAAATCTTGAAAATTTGTCTTGACTCCCACTGAGAGTTTAAGCAAGTATCTTGCTTCACAAAATAGCTGTCAACAATAGGGCATGGTCTGAACAACATACAAACCACAGAACATACAATGTGACATTATGTGTCTCAGCAAAGTGTTTTGTCCAAAAGAGAAGATGAACCAATTTCAATGCCAGTCAACCAATTTCTGTGGACCAGATGTAGATCTAAAAGTGAATTTTATTTAATGGAAGCTCTGCATTTCCCAGATACAAATTTCTGTCTTGATTATGATGAAGCAGTTAAAGCTCTGTAGCCATCATTACTGCCTGAATAATGCCGTGACCGACTGAAAAAAGATATTCTCAACATGGGCTTCAGATTATGGCCTGGAAAATTGGGCACAGTGTCAAAGCAGTCAATCTGTAGGAGCCTGGTGCTCTGTGCTCCCAGCTCCCTGTCTGAGTTTCCCAAGGTGAGCATGTGGAGCCCACAGGGGACATACTACAAACCCTGAGCACAGATTAGGCAAGTTCTCTTCTTATAACAGATTTCCCAGCAGCGTGGAGGGTGATATACAACGGCTGAACCCAAATCTCATCATTTGATGTAGCTCATCTCCCGAGTTGTCCTAGCACAGGAGCCGAGATCTTGTCTGTTCTCCTTCTAAATTCCTAGAGGGTTATTTAGGGTTGGCATAGGGTGGTCTCAGCCAGCACTGTGATGCTTTTCCTCTATCCTCTTACTTAAAAGGTCAAACTGAAGAACCCCTCCAAAACTCCTCCCTTCACTGATACTGAAACACCCTCAATTACATCTACACCTGGAGTCCACCAGAATGCCTCTGCCATTAGCCTGGTGCAGGCCAGATTGCAATGATAGCAAACCAAAGTAAAGCAAATACTGCTGTGTGATTTTTTACACAGATTTTAAAAGCTTCTAAAATATTGGCATGGTTGTTTATGTTTCAAAGCCATACAACTCATATTCATGCTAAGATAGCTATATTAAAGGCTAGCTTAGGCAGTTGTCTGTAAAGAGTACTTGAAAGTTTTAATCTTTCTCTATGCATGCTTTGTGGTATTGCCCTTGAAAAGATAAGAATCATGTAATGACAGAAAATTGGATAATTCCTCTGAAAATGCTTGAGCATCAATGGTATATCGCAAGCTGCCTGCGTGATTAGAGTAATTGCGGTGCTCACGAGCAAAATATGAACAGTGTGTTTTGGAAATGAATATACTATATTGTTTACTTGGATGGAGCCCTAATCAAAAGTGAGAAAAAGACTGAGAATAATACTTTGAAAATTTTCAAACCAAATGGATGTCATAATATTGCTGTAGTAAATACCAATTATTGTATTTGTATGCATTTAATCACTTAAAATGTAAATTCATGCCGTTCCAAAACTGGGTTTAGACTGTTAAAGCTTATTTACACCCAAGCACAGGTTTGAACCAGGCACAACTAAAAACTGGTGGTAGATGAACAACGTGAGACTGTTGTACAAACTGGTCCCCTGGCTAAAGGAAATGCCTGATTCTTTATCTTTTCATCTCCCTGGTTTCCTTTTACTCACCCTTCCCCTCCATCAAGGACATGTTACCTGTTGCTTAGTGTCAGATATGTTTCTCCTACAACCAAGACGATTCATTCTGTATCTCGTTGACTCCTGTTAGCCCAGGACCTCTCAGGACCCCTCTGGCATGTTGGGACTATGGTTCTCACCTGGCAATAGCCCTGTTTGCATTAGCTCCGAGCTCCTCTAGCATTAACTCAATGCAGCTGGCATCTGTCACAATAGAAACACCCTCCCTCATCTGTTTCTATAGATGATGTCAGCACAAGTGGTAATGCATGGTGTGTTAAATATCTTACAAATTACCGTGTTAGCATTAGTGGTATGCGAGGAGGGGGTTGAAAGTCTTGAAGCTCCCTTGGTAATTGTTCTGGAAAAAAAAAAAAAAAGTGAGGGAGAAGGAGAGAGGGAGCGCAAAGGGTTATGGATGCATAAATTTCTCTGCACAAACAAAGTGCAATCCAGTTCTGTATTTTTATTCTGTAAGTGGAGGTTTGAGATATAATTATACTGTGAAAAGAGCTGGTGTAGCTACACACTGCAGGACCAAAGACTTCCATCTGGGCAGGGGTGTGGGTACAAGAATATACACTTGAGAGAGAAATTCAGAGTTTTGTGGCAGACCAAAGTTGTGGCAAAATAAATTTTTACAAAATGGAAATTTGTTGTCCTGTAGATGCCTTTGCAAGAAAAAGGTGCAGCGGTCAATCCTGCCAAAACTCCTGGATATGAGATGTCTAGTGCCCTTAGCTCAATTGACTGACCCCAATTTCTTTTCAGCTGTTCAAGAGATAAAGCGTGTCCTCGCTCACCACTTGTTAGCACTGTCCCTTACCTGGAAACGGGAGCCTCGCTGGGGGGACAAGGCAAACTCAAGATATAATTTGGAGGGGGGAGAATTGCATGAACCCCTGAATCTTAATAACTGCATACAGCCTAGTATGGCAGTTATTGATCGAGGATTTTCTCCCACAATTTCTGGCCTTAATTCTTAATAATCACATACATTAATGTGGTTATTAACTAAGGCTGATTTTTACCATACAACGTTCTTCCCGTTAATATGTGTAACTCATAATGTTGTCTTACTCATCTGGTCTGGAAAGTTTTGTGGGTGATGACAGCAAGGTAGAATAGGCAACTGTATGGTAAAACTCAAAATCCTGATGGTGGAGATGGCCAGCGTTGTCCTGTGTATGAAACCTACTGTCTGCCCTACACTTGTTGCAGGAATGGTCTCCACATCAGGTTGCAAAGAGCTTGATGCCACTTCTGACATTTGTTCTCATTTTGCCCTGCCAGCAATGGATCAGGCACCTCAGAAGATATGTTTTGGAAACTTGATGCCCTACAGACCTTCATTCGGGATTTGCACTGGCCTGAGGAGGAGTTTGGAAAACACTTAGAGCAACGCTTGAAGCTTATGGCGAGTGACATGATCGAGTCCTGTGTGAAAAGGTACGTGCCCATGAGCGAGCCAGTCAAGTTTCTCACAGGAGCTCAGGGGATGCAGTGGGTTGTTCTGTCTCATTGTCAATGAAATTTCACTTCAATCACCATGTGTTAGTGACCTCAGCTCACCTCTGCCCAGCACAGACGTGATGGAAAGCCTATTCCACCCTAAAAAGTGGAATTCACCCCATCATTGTGAATTGTGGACTGTCCCAAGCAAGCACTTCTCTGTTGAGACTCTGGAGAGTGCCTGTTCACAATCACTCATTCATTCAGGCTTTATTGGTGGTTACTTATTTTTGGTGCCACACGTGAGGTCAAATGTTTGTAAATGCAGTTTGGTGTGATGAGGTTGAATGCTGAAAGCATAGCCCTAAGAAAGATCCCAACACCCACCTAAAAACACAGATCCATGAAAAAAAACAAGACAAAAATGATCCAAAAAAGTGGATAGTGTGTAGCTTGGCACACAGGTTTCACGTCTGCCATTGATTGGCAGAAAAGCTCTTGTATCATCAGCCACATTATAGGATAGTCACCTGCAGATCTTCCAAAACAGAGATTTCTATAAAAAACTTTTAAACATGCAAGGAGCTGTCATTCTGAAAGCAAAATATTGAGGTTAAGTTTCCAACCTTTCCACAGCAATTTATGTCCATTGGCATCAGAAGTGATGAGGCAAAAGATAAAAATGAACTTTGTATCTCATTGTGCAGAAATGCATAGGCAAAGAGACAAACCAGAGGACAAATGGGTGCCAAATACAGCTGGAACTTGCTAATATTAGCAGCAACATGTAATGTGGCTGTTCTGTACAACAATTGCCAAGTGTGTGCGTGGCATTTATTGTCTGTGTGTTCCCCACAGCCTGGGGGATGCAGTGTCACCATAGGGGAAGGCACATTCAGTCCCCAAGATGCAGGCAGGGAGACAGCTCGAGGCTTGTTCTCTCACCATTCTGGAATAAACCCCAATCCATTTTCAGTGCAATGTCTTTGATGTCTTTGCCATGGAGCAAGTCCCCTTTATTGCAGCAGCTCATCTTTGGTCCTGTGGCTGGCACAAACAGTTGTCCTCCAGTTGTCAGACTGTCCTTTAGGAGCAAGCCCAGTACTGGAACTCTGCTCTCTGCACCACCAGTAGAACTCTTGTTTTCCCTATTGGGTTTTTTGGTTGGTTTTATTTTGGTTTTTTTAAAGTTGGAATCAAGGCTCCTTTGCTGCCCCTGCAGAACCGTTACAGTTGTGATGGTCTGTGGAAATCAGACCGGGCTAGCTCAGCTGAGGTAACTGGGAAAAATAAGCATATTTCCAGGTGCATCTGAAGAAGGACTTGTGTGCCTGAAGCCAGGGTGGGTTTTTTCCCAATTGCCTCAACCTTTCTACAAATGTGTTACCCCTCTATAGAAACCTGGCCCAGCCTGTACTGGTATGACTATATATAATGGTTCTGAGCATAAGTAAGTAGGAACATGCTCCTTTCTGCAAGGAGATGGAAAATCCCAGTCTCTTTGGGTCCTTTCAGTAATTATCAAGATTCTAGTCCCCGAGTCCAGGCTAAATCTGGCACTGGTAATTAAATCAGTTCAAATGCCACTGCTGATGTAAACCAATATGCTGCCTTCCCTATTTATATCACCTGCAAACAGGGCCTGGCTAAGGTTTCTTTAGCAATTTCAGTTTGACACAACATTTTTCTTCGCGTCTGTCTCTGAACTGTTGAATCCATGGAGGAGCCACCCCGCCTTCGGCACTTGGTTGTATTTCGGGGCTGTCAGGAAAGCAGCCCTTGCAGGGAAGGCCTGTTAACTAATAAATCCAGGCAGAAGGACCAGTGTATCAGCTCAGATCAGATCCCAAGAACAGGAGCTTCACATTTGTAAATGAGTTTTCATTTGCATAACCCTAGGGGGATCGTTCAAGTTCAGAGTTATTCCTGAGCTGCAGCTGATATTATTTGTTATTTCTAAATTGAAGCTCCTATGTTAATTTGTTGGCAGACTCTGTCTGATGTGATAATTGTTCTGTGTTAGGTTAGATTAGTGAAGTACCTCTGGAATATATAGAGGGGCTCCAAAGAAAGGCAAGGCAAGGCCCACCACACTGCAGAGCATTCCCGTGTCGGAGTCACAAATACCTTGGTTTTCAAAATACGACACGGGATCACATTCTGTAGCCTTTGGCCCAACTCAGCTCTTGGTGTATCACAGTTTGTAACTGCCAGGGATGTCAAATGTGAGCTCAGTGAAGCCTCAGGAGAGCAGTGAGGTGTGGGCTCGTGCAATGCACATGTGTGTGCTCATACCTGCACGACTGCACCTGTGCACTCCTGGTGAATGTGTATGGTGCAGGGAAACTACTTCTATGAACTTATGAGACAACTAGGAACTTCCAGCAAGCAAATACCATCATGTAGACCTAAAAATGCAATGATCTGCTATGTCCTTTCAGTTAAGCAATGAAGGAGTGATGCACATGTGTGCTCATACCTGCACGACTGCACCTGTGCACTCCTGGTGAATGTGTATGGTGCAGGGAAACTACTTCTATGAACTTATGAGACAACAAGGAACTTCCAGCAAGCAAATACCATCATGTAGACCTAAAAATGCAATGATCTGCTATGTCCTTTCAGTTAAGCAATGAAGGAGTTTCTGCTATTTTCAGTTGGTATCAAGGAGCAATAGGAGCTTCCTTTAGCGCAGCAAGCTGTGGTTATAAATCAGCTAATGCAACCAAATTATAGGTGCACATTGACACTGCTGTTTGTAGCATCTTCACACTGTTTATCAAGCATGAGAAAGTCATAGTTTCCCTGAAATACTTTATAAAGAGTGTGTGTTCTGGAGAGTGTGCTCATTTTACACTGGAAATCATTTTTAGTTACAGCACATTTGTTAACAATTGCACTGTGGCACTCCCAGCAGCATTCAGGTTTCTGGCTTCTCAGACCCTTCTCAGTATTTTTTCACGTTATTATTATTGGCTTCAGTATGTTTCAAAGCAACTGAAACATCTTTTTCTACTTTCCATCACAGGACCAGGATTGCATTTGAAGTAAAGCTGCAGAAAACCAGCCGATCAACAGATTTCCGAGTCCCTCAATCAATATGCACCATGTTTAATGTCATGGTGGATGCCAAAGCTCAGTCAACAAAGCTTTGCAGTATGGAAATGGGCCAAGAGGTAAAAATGCAGGTTCTTCCTTTCACAGCTTTTAAAGGCAATGTCATGAAATTTCCTATCTCCTGTTGTGCTCGTTTCAGAGACGTTATATCGGTTGTGGATTTAGTCTTCCATACAGAGTGTGCAGATGAATGTACAGGGGGTTGCTCTCAAATCTAATGAATAGAAACATTTGGAATCCCTGTCACTTAGGAGTGGCTTTTTGCAAGGACTGTGGTATGCATACGGTATCTGTCAAGCTTGGTTGATGCATGATGACCATATATATTGAGTCATTAACTGCACCTTGGAGTCAGGTGTCGGCAACACACTTTCTGTGTATGACTATGTTCTGTAGACAAACATAAGGAAAACAGAAGTGCCAGGTTGTTGCTGTGATGCTTGTAAGGAAAAGAAAAACAAAACAAAACTACCAAAATAAACAAGTTCCAAAAGTAGATTGAAATTCCAGCTGCTTTGACTTCTGTAAGTATTGGCTATAATCAGCACACTTGATCATTCTGGATTTCCAGGTTCTTAATGACTCAACTTTCCAAACAACAAACCTGTTGAGCTGATTTTTATTTTCATCTGAAGCCATAGTTGCAGTTTGAAAGTTTCTTTGAATTGATCTGTGAATTAGAAAGACATGGCAAATTGGAGTAGATTAAATGCATCATAATGATCATTTTGCTCCAGTGGCTTCAAGCCAAATTAAATATTCATATACCAGTCTAGAATAAATTCACAAATACTGTTTGGCTCTCCTATCCTGCTGCTTGTCAGCATTTCCTAGATAAGCCTTTTCACTACAGCTTTCCATGGTCAGATTTTGCAGTGAATCATTGCAAGTTGTTCCTGTGGTTTTTTGAGTTGTTCACCTCACCTTGTTCCTCCGAAAGGACTTGCTCCAAAGGCCACTGGATGCAGCAGGGTTCCTTGCCCTGATGTCAGTGGTGTTTGGATCAGATCCAGCTGTTCTTTTCATTTTTCTTCTACATATTTCAGTTATGACATTTTATTTGTGAGAGTCACCATGCAAGAGATTTCATACTGCCCATCATCAGGTTCTTCCCTTGTCCTCCAGGTCAGCTGGGACAGATCTTGAGTGGGCTTTTGTTGTCCAAGACTGGACATGAACTTCTCTACCATTTTCTGTTCCATGTTCACACCCATTTATCTCCCAAATCCCTCAGCCTGCAGCTGCTGCAGCACCTACCCTAGCAGTGCCCCATCAGCTGGGAAGGTCCATGTTTGTGATCCTCCCCACTGCAAACCCCTATACTCACACAGTCTCTGGGAACAGGGACATTTTGGAACTCAAGCAGACTCTGATATCATGACAGAGGAAGCTGATTGCATTTATAAAACTGTCAGGTTAGGTATTCAGATGGCACGAGACTGACAGCATCAGCTGTGCCTGGATATCTTGTGACCAGGCACTTGCTGCATCTCTCCATGCTGACTTGTGATGCTCTCTGCTTGCCACAGTTTCCTCCAAATTTTGAGCATCAGTCACAGTGCATGTTCAGCCTGACTCAGACTGCAGGTGAGAGGGGAGCAGGCAGCTGTGTGGCTGTTTCTCAGCTGTTCTGGGCTGCAGCTGAGATCAGCTGCAAATCTGCCTATGCCACTTCAAGAAGGTGTTTGGTACAGCAGCTCGGAGACAGCAGAACTCTTGTGGCAAGCAGCAGTTGCTGTGGCATGAGGTTTTTAACAGATAGCTGAACTAATAGACCTGTAAAGCAGACGTAACTTATTGGTGCATAATAGGGCTGCAGTATTCTATACACCCTCCCTTTTTCTTTTCTTTCTTTTAATGAGTGTTACTACCTCTCCCTCCATTCGCTCATGCCACTCCGTGTTTCGGCTACCTCCATCTCCTCTTCTTGAAGCTCTCTAAACCTGTGCACTGAGATGGTCAGGCTGAGTGGGGTGAAAGTTCAGATACAGATCTGTCATTACAGCCCATGAGTGGAGGAGAAAATGCCACCCTGCCCCTTCCAGTCCCTGGAGGAAATGATGAGGCAGTCAGATAGGCAGCAGAGGGATGAGAACACAGGTTTCCAGCCAGTGTCTTCCTCTGTAATTTGAGGAGATGCCTCACTGAGTGACCCTGTCCCTTGTCTCTGGGGACCACCATCTCAGCCAGGGCTGCTGGCAGCTCCACCAGGGAGAGAGGGACAGACAAACTCACTGACAGGACCCTCTGTCAGTGACCAGTTGCTGCATGGCTCCTCTAATCCATGGTCCCTGTGTACACAATTCAACAGCAGCAAAAAGGGCTCACTTTGCCCACCACGGTGTTCAGGCAGGGACATTTGCCCAGACCTAACCAGAGAAGACATTTTCATTAGAAACAAACCACTGATTTTTCTGACAGTTCAAGCTGTACGTGGGCAGAGACTCTCTCGATGCCTTACTTGACCTCGCTCCTGCAGTTTCCCTCCCACCCCAAAGGCCTTCCCTTTCACACTACCTTCAGCCACACTCACTTTAGCAGATCCTTGAATGCATTTTGCGAGCATTACCCTGTGAAACAAACACCCATCATTTCATTCCATTTCCTTGTCTCTAAAGGCAGCTGTTAAAACATTTGGTAAACATACTTTACCATCTTAAATATTTATTTTTCCTCTGAATTTTTAATACATCTAAGGGGATAAATGTATGTATTAAATGTTTCTCAGTTGGTCTAGTATGTTTCTATTTAATATCTAAGGTCAGATGGTCCTTAGAGAAATACAACATACACACAATCTGTTACATGACAAGGCAAGATACTCATCACATAAAGTCAAGTTGAATCATTGTAGTGCACTGATTATGGATTGTAATAATTGAGCTAATAGAAAGCTGCGATGAACTCGATCGAGAGTGGAGGCTACGCTGGGTAAAACAAACCAGCTCTGCGATCTTTAACCCTGAACATTTTCATAAGGAACATAGAAGGAGCTGTTAGAATCACTGGTTTATGAGCCAGGCGTCTGTAAGCAGCACCAGGCACTCGCTTTCCAAACTGCAGCCTTCTCCGCCCCCGTCCTGGCCGAGGCTCACCTTCCCGAGGTGGAGCTGGGGCTGTGGCACCCATGGCACAGGGTGCACATTGCTGTGTCTGCCCGGGGCAGGACCCTCAGCCTCACTGGCCCTGTCCTGCATGGTCACTGGCCCTGGCACTGGGGCTGACTCCGCCCTGGGGATTGCGGCTGCGATGGGAATGAGCTCTCAGAGTCCTGCGACACTGCCTCCGTGCATGCACAGGGTCCTCTGCTCTCAGAGCTGTGGTTTTCTTCCATCGGGGCTCTTATTTGCTTTTTAAACAAGCTTTAATTGAACATGCATCAGTCGGTGCATTTCACAGTGGATTGCTTCGCACATAGCTAGCCGTGTTTGAGTTCAAACTCATGACTTGATGAAAGCAGTTAGTTACATGCTTGGTTGCAAGGTCTTATACACACAGAAAATGCAGTTGCAGAAGGGAAACATCACGGGGAAGACACCCCAATATATGCACAACCCCTTCTTCATCTCCCTTAGGAAGTCCTGGATGTGTCTGCCAAGGACATCAGCAGCTCCTACCCGTACCCAGCTGTTACAGGTCCCTGTCACCCCACAGCTATTTTCAGCTGTGCTGGGAACAACCGGGTCAATCCTGGGAGTTGACAAGGGCCAGCTCTGCATTAAACAGATTAATCATAACTATGATCCCGTAAGGGACTTGTATATGTCTTGACCTGCAAAGCAGGACATGGGAATGGGAACTGCCAATGCAAATATCGCCTGCTTGTTCGTGTATGTTTTTCCCCTGTGTGGGCCCAGCAGATCGCAGCCTGTGGCGTGGCGATGCCAACCTGTCCTCCCACCTGGGTGAGGCTCTGAGTGCCCCCAGACAGGCCCTGGGCTGGACATGCTGTGCCATGTCCCCCTGCCCTGCAGCAGGGCTCACCCCAGCACAGCCATCCCGGTGAGGGCTGTGCTGACCCTGCCTGTTCACAGACAGTTGCCTTCCTCTTCGGAGCGAAATCAAACCATAAGAGAGTGGCAGCAGTTAGCTACAATCCGGTCCCTTCCCACTGTTTTACTGCCTGCAAGTCCTACAGGTAGCGATCTCTGGTATTTCAGCGAAAGGAGGTTTTGATCACATTTCATTTCCCATTGCTTATTGTTTCTGTGCATGATGCTGCTGTTCTCATACGTCTCTTTTTTTAAAAGATTTTGGTTTATTTATTGTTTATCTTCATATGTTCTTTTTCCTGTCTTTTGCACTTTCCTCTTTATTTCTGTCCCCAAATCATCTGAAAAGTTTGCAAAAGAGTGGGTAAGTGTGTCCTACTTTTATTTTCTTTTTTCCAAATTCCTGTATTAATGTTACTGCCATAGGAAAAAAAATCCCCAAACTGTAGAGCAGCTCAGAGGGTACCAATCAGACACTGAGACCAGCAGCTAGCATTTGTAAAGCCCTCATAGTCTTCCTTCCCAAAGTCTGATTAGTATTTAAAGCAGATTTGTCTCTTTCAATGTGATTTGATGTTAACATTTTAAAACAATATTAATGCCAAGTGGTAATGAATATAGTGACTAGCACCAGTGCTTGAAATGTTTGACTGAAAAATCAAATGTTTTGTGTTGGAAAGCAGTCATAATCAGTATTTTCTCAGTCCATTGAAAATAAGAATATACTGTATGTTTTCACTAATTAAATCTTGTATTGGAAACAGGTCTTTTCTAAATTAGTAGAAGACTGTATTTTAGTACCTATTCTAGCCATATTGCAGCTGATTGCATCAGAGCTCCCAAGCTAAGCAAGGTTTGGCATGTGCAGAAATTGGGTTGAAGACTCAGAAACGCTGATGCTGCAGGCACAGGCGTTGGTCAGCCAGTGCTGAGCTACTGCCACGGGATCTGCCAGCGCCCGGGGCTGGGGCCGCACTGCCTGCTGGCTGTTGCATGGGACAAAAAAGGCTCGTCGTGGTTTGTTGGGTGTTTTCTAAATCTGTCTTACCGTCACTGAGCAAAGCATTTAAACGAGTGATTACTTGAGCCGTGTGCCGGCTGAACCCAGTGTAACACAGGTTCGGCTGCTTTGCTGCAGTAGGTGGGAAGGGTGCAACACCATTCCCTGTGGTTGAGCTCTCTGCAAACTCCTCTGGAGCAGCACGTCCTCCCCACTCCCCTGACAAGGGCTGGGTGGTTTGTGGTGCCCTGGGCAAGGGCTGCCTGTTCTCCTTCAGCAGCAGGTGTGTCTCATTGTCCTGTGCAATCCATGTGCCAGAGGGACAGGATAATGCCCGCAGAAGTGGAGCAAAGGGACATCAGGGTCTCTAGGAGCACTGGGTGCTGGTGCTCACAGGGATGGCAGAGCCTCCCCTCCGACATCTGCATGTGGCTCCTGGAGCTGTGGGCACACAGAAGAGGGCAGGGTCTGCCCACGCTTCACAAACTGATGTAGGATTCTCCTGAATTCAAGGTCTCTCCTACAAGTGTAAGTAATCACTGGCCACTGCAATGGAGCCCAGGGTAATAAGCTGCATAATTCTTTGGTTTAATACTGCATATTGTGGCTTACCAAGGGAAGAGGCTGACAAGTGTAGAGCGGTTGGCTGTGATCAGTGCTAATATTTTCCTCCCCCTCTCCTTTTATTTTTCTTTAGCACCAGTACCATTCAAAAATAGATGAACTAATTGAGGAAACCGTCAAAGAAATGATAACACTCCTAGTGGCAAAGGTAACCTTCAGCTTCAGGTGAAGTGATTCACTGTTAACATTGCATTTTTAATATGTGCGTTTCCATTAAAATGTGACACATTAAGATGCTGAATTGGCTTCTTGTTTCTCACAGGCAAGACGTACATCTCCCAGTCCTTTCATGGTGACTCTTTGATGATTAGGAACTGCGTGAGATGTAATACGCTGCTAGCAGGATTGCCATACTGGGCCAGAAGTGGTTTTAAGGAATGGGTGTTACGTTAATGGGGTAACACCCTTTGGTCAGCATCACCCCACAGCACTGAGGGTAGCTGCAAGCAGGGGCTGGCACTGCTAAATGCTGCTGTGTCGCCGTTGGGGTGGCACGCAGAGGTGGTCACCACTCCTACGCATGAGGTTGTGCGGACAAAATAGCTCATCTTGTGCAAGATCACCATATGCTCTTCTAAGAAATTAATTTAGAGGTGACAGTAGTGGGAAATACATTCCAAAATGTCAGGTTTAATTGTTTGGAAATTGTTTTTCATCAGAGTTGGCTCCTCTAGCTCAGCTGCCAGCATTCCCCTTGGGTGGTTGTGTAGGTCTGGTGTGCTGTGCTAACACGGAGGGGAATTGGTACGTAGGGAGAAAGATGGTGGGGTGTGTTTTCCTCTAGTTTCAAACTTTCTGAGAACAAGTCATCCCTATTATGCAGCGGAGACCTTTAAACATAATCCGCCAACATATGCCAGTTTGATTCTTCTGCAAGAATACCCAGCGAGCTGCGTGCTTGACACTGCATACTGGGAGCAAGAACCACTGCCTTCCCCATCCAGAGAGGCTCTGCTGGCTTGCCCACAGGCTGCACCCACCTCCTGTCCCCAGCATCCCCCAGGACACCAAGAGGTGATTCCCACCCAGGAAGAGATGCACCACGTAGCGCCCAAAAGTGCTCCTTTCTCTCCACTGTGCTCGGGGACAGGTGGTCCATTCCTTTGGCCGTTGTAGCGCCCAGAAGTGCTCCTTTCTCTCCACTGTGCTCAGGGACAGGTGGTCCATTCCTTTGGCCGTGCTGAGAATTCCACTGGCTTCTTTGCAGCTGATGCTGATTTCTACACCCTTGCTGAATTATTAAAAATAATTGCAATATTTTTTTCTCTGTAGTTTGTCACCATTTTGGAAGGAGTCTTGGCCAAACTGTCTAGATACGATGAAGGAACTTTGTTTTCTTCTTTCCTGTCATTTACTGTAAGTATGAACTATAGTTTCCTTTCTTCTGTTTTGGGGGTTTTTTTCTGAGTTGTCATCTCTTGTTCTGCCAGGACTAGATCAGCTACATAATAATTCTGCCATTCTGTAATGTTTGAACATTATAACCCCCACATGAATAGACAAATAACCTGTATGCAGATATACAGTACATAAACACCCAAGATGCACAGGGCAAGACAATCTCCAATCATTGCTGATCTTGGTGGAGTTTATTCTGTAGAGGATACCTATGAAGGTGAAAAAAATCATTGCACTATACATGCAATTTCCCTGACTAAAGGAGTTGCTTCATTGCCACTTTGCATGGCAAAGGGAGGCATGTTCCTCTCAGTCTTCTGGCCATAACAGTGACCATCTTAAGTAGGAAACAGCAAAATAAGGGAGCTGTCTGATGTGCCTTTGTGTTTCTAACAGAGAACAAGGTAGGGGAAATGCTATGAGGTCACACAGCATAAGGTGCCTCTCATGCTACATCTCTCCGTAACATTGCAGAACCAATGTACAGCTCATCACATAACATATTTCCTAGCAAGATATAGGACCAGACCAATATCTGTGCAAAACTGGCCTCAGTATCCAGCAAGGGTTTAGCAATCCGAACTGTATTCCAGAAAAGTGTTGTGACAGCTTACTTGGGACGAACACATGGCAGCTGATTTCCAAAGGTCTTCTGAAAATGCATGCCAGAAAGTTTGTATGAGTGTCTCTCTACAAGCATGGCTTCACTTCTCTCAGCTCACAGAGAAAGTTTGCATGAGTGTCTCTCTGCAAACATGGCTTCACTTCTCTCAGCTCACAGACAGGTGTGCACTGAACTCCTGTGCCTGGAGGTGTTTGGAAAGTTGCATTAACATTTCACCCCCAGCCCTGCTGTGCTCACTTGTTCACAGAGACTGGGCAGGAGGCAGAAGGCACTGCTCTGCAGACTGGGAAGGCTTTCCAAAATCTCATTCATGAGTGTCTCTCTGCAAACATGGCTTCACTTCTCTCAGCTCACAGACAGGTGTGCACTGAACTCCTGTGCCTGGAGGTGTTTGGAAAGTTGCATTAACATTTCACCCCCAGCCCTGCTGTGCTCACTTGTTCACAGAGACTGGGCAGGAGGCAGAAGGCACTGCTCTGCAGACTGGGAAGGCTTTCCAAAATCTCATTCTGGAATTACTTGCAATTGTCTCTTGTTTTCTACTCTTGAGCCCTTTAGCTGAGTTTGAGGCAGTTTGCAGGATCATTTGGAAATGGGGATGGATGTAGGAAGGCTGAGGCAAGAAACCCTGCCTATGGGCAGCTGTGTGCACACAGTCTGGCAGCTTATCTTAACAACCACAGGGTTCAAACTAAACATTCTGCCTTTTCAGGTGTGCTGGAGGTACTTTGTTTTTCAGAGAGCAAGGGAGGGTGTCCCATTCACTGCCCTGCAGTGCAGCTCTTCTCCCAGGATAACCCCTGCATGGTTACAGCCCCAGAGCTGTGCCCTCTGCTGCTCGAGGGGATGCAGGGGATGGCTTGAGGTGGATACCTGGATACCTTCCCTCATTCCAGTGCTGCAGAGGGTTAGGAAATGCTTGTGTGCCAGCAGCAGAGGATGTGGAGGCGGCGGCTTTCCAGGCATCGGAAGTATCAGCATCAGTCCGCGTAGACAGTGTAATGTGCAGTCCTTCCTTCTCCGTGAATCCAAGCTGTTCCTCGGTTGATGCTGCGCTGCTCCCACCACATCCTACTGTTTATGCTGCCGAGTGCTGCTCCCTTGAATTGCTGAGCAAATCCCCCAGCTGCACCTGGGCTCTGGACACCTGTCAGGAGCCAGCACATAGATGCATAGAGTTCAAGCATCCTCTCTGCTGCTCCTCGCACGCTGACAGACAGTTAACTGCCCCAGCAGCAGCAAAACAGTCTGTCCCACTCTGATGGCCCCACAGCCTTTGCACATGGTCCCAAAACCTTGATTTCCTGAGTTTCCAGCCATGGGGGGATGTATATCTGGATAGTTGCTGTGCATGGTGTGTGCATGTCTCCAGGAAAGTGCTGAGCCCTCGCCCACAGCGAGGAGGCTGGGCGCACTGCGGAGGAGCAGGATGGCTCCTTCCTGGGCAAGGGACGTCTCTCGCTTTGGCCTGTGTGTTTGCTGGGAGCCACTGGGAGAGGAGGCTGGGGAGCAGCCCTGACCCCTTTGGCACTGGGCTTAGCAAGTCTCCTCTCCCTGCAGTAGTAATGTGACTTGCTGTGTTTAGTCTTTGCAATGATAAATACAGAATCTCTCTCTTGTTACAGCATGCTTGCACCACCTCCCACGTTTTCCCTGTCTGAACAAATACAACAAAGTGTGATGGTCCAAGCCGCTGAGCTCTAGAAAGCATTAGTCTCCCACCCCCTTCCACCGACTTCTTTCATCGCGTGTTTTCCAGGCGCTCTGCAAGTGACATGTACTCGGGGGTCTTGTGACAGACAGTTTTATCACCTAGTAGGATATCCTCATTTCCAATTCTTGCCTCGAAATTCGAGATAAAATTAATGCATCTGTTGTCCTAATAAATTCCCACTAGCCACTTCTCCTTGCAGAGCACTTTGAGAGGAAAACACCCTTCTAAATTTGGCCAGACTTTTTTTTTTTTCCTGTTTGTTGCTACATTTAAGTGGATCTTGGCGGCAGCAGCCCAGGCCCTGGCTGGGCGTCTGCATGTGCAGATCCACTGAGTCTCAGGGATGCCAGCTGCTAAAATTCCCTGTCATCTGGATGGCCACTGCAGGCACAGCATTACACCTATGGTAATTATAACTGAAGATTCCATGTTACCCGAGGGAGACAGAAGTAAAAGATCTTATTTTTGTTCTGTGCAAAATTTGTATGGTAAACTGAGACGTTTCATGGCAAAGTCACATACTTTGTGAAAAACGGCAGCCTAGCAAAAATCACACAACATCCGGCAGTTTGGAAATTTCACTAAATGTAGCCAAATCTGAGTTTAAAGAAAAACAAGTAATTATTCTGATTAAAGGGGAGTGGGCAGGAGAAGCAGCTCAGTTTTTTTGTGGGTGGAGGGAGGAGATCGCAGGAAGCTGAGTTATTCTTGTCGCCTCTTGGCTTTGGAGAAGGGAGTTTGAAACAGAGGCGCTAAGCTGGACCTAAGAGTGCTAAATCCGTGCTTGGATGGCAAGTTTGCTGAGGTGCCTCTGCATCACTTCATGCTCTGTGAGATATTTGAAGGTACAGGTGCATGGCATGGTGCAGCCCTGAGTATGAACCCAGGCTTGAATTATGTGGGCTGTCGAGCTGCATCGATTTCTGAGCTTTCCTCCTGGTTGTTTGGCTTTGCTGCTCAGACAAATTGCTGGTTTGGTGCTCGCTTGGGCAGCTCTGCCTGCAGCTGCTCCACACCAGCGTGGGTGTGCCAGGACTGCCTGCTCCTCCAGAGCTGCAGCCCTTGGCCAGACTCCAGCTGCCTTCATGCATGGAGACTGGGGCTCCTCTGCTCCCATTCCCCAGGAGCAAGGGATATTGCTTCACTACCTCCTGAGAAAGTTTCCAGCATAAATGCAGTGAAAGGGTGAGGTGTCCAGACGGCTGGCTGGAAACAGGAATACCTGGAAGCAAGACAAGTGTTTGCTCTTCGCTGGGAGCGAGGGCTTGGTGCTCATTTTGCTACCTCCTTCATAAACTGCTGTGCTGGGACGTGCCCTGTCCTCCTCCATCTCCTCTGACAGCCGTACCCCGGGTTGCATCATGGCAGCAGGCGCTCCGTGCCCTCCTCCTGCCCTTCCCTCTGTTCTTGCCCCCCGGCTCCGCAGCCCGGGCGCTGCCAATACTTGCAGCGTTCACCTCGGCAATTACCACCAGTCTGGTCTTTTGTATCGCCTCATTGTGCTTAATTATGCACCCCCCACACACACCATATGAGTGCTTCCACCCACTCTCACATTCTGTCTCACACATACATTCATTCTCTCATTCGGGACACATAATTTATTCATCCCAAGATGCAACTGTGTGCGTGTTATATTTAGGCTGTTTTAATGGTAGCTTTAGAAATATTTAAAAGCAGGTGAGCTTTTACACCCAAACAAAGATGGCCGGCAACGCTTACCCTAATTAAAAGCAGAAGCGTTGTGGAAAATCCCAGCCATGCTCATTCTAGACATGGTGCCTTATGCTACAGTGGGAAAAAGGTCTCCGTGGCCAGCTGGGCACTGCTCAGTTGGAAGAGTTGGCCCTGACGTCGGGGGCCACCGCGCCTCCTGCGCCAGGCTATGTGCACCCTGCTGCATGGCAAACCACAGACAAATACAATTTAGGGCCTTGCAGCTTGTGAGGACACTGCAGAGTGCAGTGTCCACCTGTGATACTCTCCCTTGAGCAGCATCTTATAAAAAGAGGGGCAAGTCGTAGGAAAATGATGCAGCTGTTTTGAGCCTGGGAAGCAGAAAAACTTCAGGGCACTTCTGTGTTGCACGGGGAGCACACTGCCCCAATGTAATCTGCGAGGTCTTGACAGTGTCAGAGATGATGCAGCTGTTTGGAGCCTGGGAAACAGAAAAACTTCAGGACATTTCTGTGTTGCATGGGGAGCACACTGCCCCAACATAATCTGCGAGGTCTTGACAGTGTCAGGGCCAGGAAAAGGAGGGAAAATAATAATTTTTGGTTTGAATTGACTGATGTGAGGGAGGAACTGCAAAACCTCTCAGAAAACTCAGTCTAACAGAGAATCACAGAATGGTTTGGATTGGAAGGGACCTTAGAGATCATTTAGTTTCAACACCCCTGCCATGGGCAGGGACACCTTCCACTAGACCAGGTTGTTCTCAGCTCCATCCAACCTGGCCTTGATAAAGTCCCAGGCTGCATCCTGCACCATTGATGGAAGCACACCACAGTCCAACCTGGCCCTGATAAAGTCCCAGGCTGCAGCCTGCACCATTGATGGAAGCACACCACATGCAGGACAATGGGAAGGGGCAAAATTAGGATCCTTCAGGTGTTCTCTTGTGGCAGCCTTAGTGCAGGTACCTACCAGCCTTGACATGCCATCATATCCTGCTGCCAGGGGAGCTACCCTGCTGCCAGGGGAGCTTGCACGGTCCCTGGGGTACAGCTGCCAGCTGGAGAGGCATGCACTGCCTTGGGAGACACGTGGCATCAGGTGGAGAGCAAGGCCTCCAAAGAAAATAACGATGTCTACTTACGAACCCCATCTTCCCCCGCTCGCTGAAGTAGAAGAGGGAGAAGCACAACTCCCACACTATCATCTGTTGCTATTAGAGCTATAGCAGCAGTAAAGTTACCTCTCCAAAAAAAAAAAACAACAACAAAAATACCACCCTTGCCTGTTCTTTCAGACAGGAAAGTTAGTTTTATCACCCTTTTCAACCTATTCAGCATTACGTTGTCCCAAGTCTTGGCTGGAGAAGGTCTTACAAGTGTTTGAAGAAAAAGAACAAAGACCTGGAAAGGTACTGATGGTATAAACTCTCTTCTTGTTCCTTTTACAGGTGAAGGCTGCTTCCAAATACGTGGATGTACCCGTAAGCACAATTTAAACAACTTCTGTCATACTAATTTGCATCATGCTTTGGTTTATGGCATGTGTGGCAACCCACGTTATGCATTAACAGCCAAGATTGAACCATGGGCCTTCACACTTCTAACATTTGAACTGGAAAGAATATCTCCATGACGTTAATAATGAGCAGTTACCCTCTTATGGAGACCTATGAGGCTGTTTAGGCAATAATTTGCAGATGGTGTCAAAAAGGTACCATATTTATGCAATTGGCTTGAATCACATTTTTTAAAAAATGGGAGCAGTGCATTCTGTTAATTCTTCATTTGGACTTGTACAAATACAGTATAATTTCCAAACAAAAAGGTCCAGACATGTTAGAACTGAGCCAACACACATCTAACACATTAGCTAATCTATTTTATTTTTGTTCTTCTAATTGTTGGTTTATTTTACTCTTTTGGAAAATGACTTTTTTATTACTTTGGGGAAATGGTGATGAGCTAGCAACATGTGTTTGGGAAATTGTTAATGAAAATAATTTTTTCCATTTTTCTGTAATTGGTATAGGAAAACTGTACATCGTCTCCTCTAATTAGACCTTGATTCATAAGGAAAAGAGCCCTTAACGTTCTTAGATGGAGCACTTAACTTGCCAGAAATTTACATTTAAATTGAGTTGAAGTGTAATGTATGAATATTGGGTTACTGTAACATTTACAGGCAGAAAGATTCCGAGCAATTGCAAATAAAAAAAAGAGTAGATCTTAATATACCACACGAGTTCCTGCATCCTGTTAGACTGGGCAGTGGAAATCTAGAATAACTCAGCTGAGCCTGGTGACCTGTATGTATAATGTATGTATGTTTAATGCAGATGGTTTGCTCTGCATGCTCTGATATGACAATGTGATAAATTTATCAGATATCTAGGACCACATCATCTGCATTTGGTGTTTCCATCCCTCTAGCCCCAGATAAACCTTCCCCACAAAATTACCATATCTTGAGACTAGCATGGAAAAGACAAACTCTGAAGGTGCTGCTTGTATTAAAATACCCCAATGCAGAGATTGATATCCCATTGTTTTGGAGTAATAGAAACAAGACACTGAGAGCATTGGGAAGAGACTCTGAAATAATTTCTAGCCCTAGAAAATGTGGAGATCCTTCCATTGAATTTCCTGATTGTTTGAGTGCATTGTAATATTTAGTCATCAGAAATTTGAGCACAGAACAGTTACTTTAAGTAACTTTTAGGTCAAAGCATGGTCTTCTCTGAAGCCTTCATGTTCCTGGAAAGCAAAGCATCTCTGGGGAAGTGGTCTCAGTAAAACACTGTGTAATCCTTTCAAGCTTTTCCAAAAGCATTGGAAGGTCCATAGCAGGAGGAGAAGGATCTGCTCCCCTCCTCAAAGCCAGACTGATGCTCCAGTTCTGTGTGTAAAATAGAGCAGAAATCATTCATCTAGGTTATTTTTCGGCCATTTCCCACCTCCCCCTGGAAATGAAGCCACGTTGCAATGGCTTCCTTGACAGCCTCAATAATTTTAATGAAGCCAACCATCAGCCCCACACAGCTCCCAGACTTTTGCAGAGCCTACCCCATGGTCCATGAGCCGCTGCCTTTCCAGGGGAAGGAGAAAGAAAGGCCTGTTTGACTAGAGGACAGAGTGGAAATACTGGTGTTGAACTGCAAACCATCACTTAAATCTAATTCCACAAACATTGTTGCAGTTGTCTGGGTACAAACCAATCCATATAATGCCCCCTTGGAATGGGCATGATCGGCGGACTGAAAATTGCTTGAAAGTGTAACACTTGACTACTGCCACATTCGTGTTGTCCTCATTGTTTTTCAAATTAATACCTTGTCATTGTTGCAGTAGGTGTTAAGAAATGTCACTGCCTTCCGAAGGGCCAAGCATTGGCCCTTTGCTTGATAATTGTTTGCTTTGTATTAAAAAACTCCCTTCCTACTGCTTTCCAAACTGTCCTCATTTTCACCCTGGAAATTACACAGATGTGTTAACTAACTTCAATTTACAGTGGCTGACAATCGTATCTTGCAGAGAAATGATACTCTGTGATCTGAGGTAAATCACAGTAATGGAAACTAATGACACTAGTTATTAACAAACTTACAATGTGCCATGGAAATTTAAGACTTTGTGGCAGCTCTTGTAATGACTCGTGTTACTGTATTTTAATAGGTTTCCTTTGAGGTAAGTTTAAATCCAATACATCAACCAATGTGAACTCAAACAGGATTTTTTGTTTTAAAGTGTTTTCCCATCCACCTGCTTCAGTTCCCATTTTCTTTCAAGCAATGCTGTTATCCCAAAAACCTTGTGCACTTGTTACTCCTTAAAATCAGCTAAGTTCTGCAGAGAGCTGGAAAGATGTGACAGAACAGGTCTCCTGCATTTTAACAGCTGCTTAAACATTCATTTAGATTTACATTCCCTGACTTACCATTTACCCAATTTATTCTGAAGAGCAGCACTAAATTTGACTTAGAGTCAGGGTTCTAAAGACCAAAAGACCACCTGGAACACCAGCTGCTTGCTGCACATCCTCGCACCATAGAAGAAGAAGAAGCGAGAGCCCAGCTCTGGCTGTTAGCTCTCTGCCTTAAGAAACCAGAGGGTTTGCATAGAGAAGATGACCCAAGAAAACAAATCCCCAGCCCAGCTTGCTGGTTCATTCAGTAGGTTAACACCACCAAAGGCAGCAAGAAATTTCCTGGCATCAGTATATTGAGGAAGAGCTTTATTCCTCTGACCAGCTTCACTCTAGGCAAGAGAAGAGAAGGATCGAGTGTCTGTGCATGGTATTGTGCTGCATATGGTAATTTTCTGGGCACAAGACACAAAGCAGCAGGACTCAGTGTCCGTCAGGTAAGGAAAGGGCAAACTGCAGGAGGACAGCAGGAGATGGAGGAGAAGGAAAAGCAGCGACAAGGCTACACAGAAGAGCTGCCCCCTGTGTTGCTATTCATGTCTTTTTCTCTCTCTCTCTTCTTCTCTCCTCCATGCAGAAGCCGGGGATGGATGTTGCTGATGCCTATGTGACATTTGTCCGCCACTCTCAGGATGTCCTGCGTGATAAGGTCAATGAGGAGATGTATATAGAAAGGTTATTTGATGTAAGTAAATGCCTTCTCCTCCTTGGACACCAAGCAGGAGAGACCCAAAATGTGACAAAATAAGACAGGAGGATAAGTCACATTTTGAGAAAATTTATTGGTTATAGCTTTAAAAAATCAATAAATCTTTCCTTTCTTTCTGACTAAGACTCGTACCTGCTCTCTACCTGCTTTAAATCTCTACTCTAGTCTACTGTGTCTTAGTCTGTCTGTGCGTGGATTTTAAGGGAACAGCATCTTTTAAGAGAGCTCTTTACTATGTTTAAGCTTGTGGAAAATCTCTCTGTAGCAGAACATCTCAGTCATTGTTCTCACTGTTAAAAGCTGAGCTGGGCTTTTGGCAGCAGAGTTTGCTAAGGGCCATCTCTTCTGCGCACTTTGCAGTGTTTCATTGACAAGCACTCCAAATCTGACAGCAAATTAAGCATGCTAAATTTTAATTTTAAAGGCTAATCAAAACAGAGCTGATTAGGAACGGACTTCAGTATTTCAGGAGGACCACGTTGTGGTGTCTGACATCAAAGGTAAATTTGAGACGTGGTTTCCTTGATGAAGATGTCATGGTAGGAACTGACTCAGATGTTCACAGCTAATTTTCTGTTGCACAAGTTCAGTTCATTGGACTGTAAGAGAACAGTGACCTGTGATGCCTGTTTGTTTTGGGTTTGGATGCATGTTAACAGTATCTCTGTTTCTGTTGCTCTTGTTGCGTTACAGCCTTTCTGTCCTTGTAGCTGTTCTATAGTGAAGGTTTTCTGTTGACAGCCAGCCTGTAGCATTAGTGTTTCAATCTCTCTAGGGTATTTGTCCACATCTCAGTTTCTGTTTGAAGCAGCTTCTGTCCCTATTTTCCTTCCTTCCTTCCATCTCTCAGCAGTGCCTTTCTCAGTCTCAGAGCTCTGGAACTCTAACAACCTTCCTTGCTTTCTTTGCTCGCTCTTTTGCTTCCTCAGTGTGCAGGGAAAGCTACTTTTTTTCCCAACCAACCTCCTCCTTCACTCAATATCTCTCTTTCTGCGCATTACCTGTCCCTTAGAAACCTCTTCCTCCTTTACAATTCCCACTCTTTCTTTCCCCCCGTAACTTATTGGATTAAAATGGAACTTATCTCTCATGTCAAATGTTTTATCACATTATATCAAGTGGCATGAATTAGAGTCAAATAATCTTGCTGTGTACATCTACTAGCATGACCCATATCCACTGAGAATGCCTCATTCATGCACGGAGCACAGCAGTGCCTCCTCCGGGCGCCACGCGCGCTCGCTCCGGGGAGAGTTTGCAGCGCAGAGCACCAGACGCAAATCACCCATCAAGCAGGCATGGGGAGAAAAAACAAAACATAAAACAAAAGACTGTCGCTTCCATCTGCAGCAGGCCTGCGAGTGCATTGCTCGTTTGTGTTGAAATTTATTCCATGAGCAGTTAAATTTCCAGAGCTCATCTGGACTGTTCTTTTCAATGCCCACACTGCCTTTTCCCTCATCCTTTCCCTATGATTCACAGTTGGTGTGTTTGTACCCTTTGCGCCATTATTTCCAATTTTCAAAATGCTGTAATTAGTACAAATATTGATTTCAGTTTGATCCACTCATACTTGGTTTTACCAAGCCATATTTTAAACAAATTAACAGTTGACATGAAAAGAAAAAAAAAAAAAATAACAGCTACCTTGGTGGAAAGCAAAAAGTGCAAAACCTTCCCTTCCCTTCCTGCTTCCCTCAAGTCTTCCTGCTCCATGTGGAATTAAATAATCAAGGGTATGGTTTTTACATTCTTCTGCCTGTTTTGACCCACACTGTCTGCAGGCAGAAACCACAGCATGTGGGAGCTGTTCCCATTCCTGTTCCCATTCATGTTCCCATTCATGTTCCTGTTCCCAACCCTGTTCCCCACACCAGTGGGGCAGTGTTGGGACCCAATTCACATGTGTCTCACGTATATTAGTGTGTGCCCACAAGCTGGGTGAGCTGTAGGGCTGTTGCTTCCCAAGGAGGGAGTGGGATGTGCCAAGCCCTAGTCCCCCCAGAATTGGAGATATGTTTTCTGTGGTTGTGTATCGTCTTTGACAGGCTGCAGCTGAAGGAGCTGGTTGCTCCTGTGGTCAGCTCCCACCATGGCTGAAGTGCTATTGGTTTATGAGTGTGTGTGTGGGTCACCGAGGCTCAGACCGGTGCTATTGGTTTATGAGTGTGTGTGGGTCACCGAGGCTCAGACCCCATTTAAGTTGTTGCTGTATTCACCCATGTTTGGGTAAGGACAGGAGCAAATGCTTAACTCTGTTGTCCTGACCTCAGACACAGCCCTGCAGCCCTTTGCATCTCTGACCTAACCCAGCAAAGCAGCACAGCCATGAGGCCTTTAAGCTCCTTTGGTCATGTTTTCAAAGGACATTTTAGGTGCTAACTGCCTTTATAATAAGAAGGAGAAGGGGAATAGTCAAAAATGGTGTTTATGATGCTGAGTTAGAGTTGGACCTGATTTTGTTCCCACTTCCACCAGCATGGCAGGGGAGCAATCCTCTTAGCTTAGAGTTTCTCCAGGCAATGAGATTATTAACACTTTCAAGGCCGTTTTCTCTGCTAGATTAGTGCAGTGGTGCTGGCTTACCCTGGCCAAAGCTCAGCCTGGTTTAGGGTGTTGTATGGAGACAGATGCAGTAGTGGCAGTACACAGCTTAAACCTGCCTGCAGCAGGTCCTCTGCACCCAGTGGTATCACGGTAGAGACTCACAGTATGGGGCTACGTCACCTTTCTGCACAGTCAGGAGCAGTGCAGGAGCAGAGGTGCATTGTGCAAGGTTGTCTATTGCACATTCCGTGGGATTTGAACCCCTGAGATATTTGTCATCCCCACCCTTCTCTGCAATCCTGCCCTATGTTTCCATTTATCCCCCCTTTGTTTCCTCCCAGGAGCAGAGGCTGCAGAGTGCTTTAGGCCATCTCCCCACAGAAGCTGGGTTAATATGTCTTTTTTTGGCCTTTGCCATGATTTCTTGGCTCAGAAACCATCTCTCTTCCCCGGCATCACCTGCCCTGCTTATGTCTCCAGAACAAGCTATGCTCTTTGGGAGATACTGGTGTTTGCAGGTTATTGTAATATTTCTGGGTGGTCTGTGTTTTAATCCCCTTAATTCTGCAAATTTGTCAGGGTGGGTTTTCCCCCTCCACAGAATAGAGTCATCTTAATTTCAAAAATCTGTATTCTTGGGATCATTGAACGAACAGATTGATCGTGGAGTTCTGCTGGTAATCAAAACCTAACTAGCTTTTTGGCAGTGCTGTTTACTGCAGAGTAACATGACTTATTTACTTGGCCTGGCTCACTAATTTGATAACATTTAAAGCTAAAACACTGTAATAAGGCTCGTTGGTAGAGAGCAGTGGTAAAAGAAGAGTTTCAGAATGGCATCGTAGCGTTTGCTCCCTGCGTTCCTGTGCCTGGCTCAGTGCTTCAGGATTTAAACCCTGTGACACTGCACACAGTGCAGAAGGGTTGCAAACTCTGTTTAGTGCCTGATGGAAAGTTAAATTTTATCACTTTTTCCCCGGAAAGGGGGCAGAGTTGACGTGCAGAATGGGACTGTTTATAGGAACAATAAGGCAGAAGCAGGTGGGTGTATCTCAAACATGGGAAAATGTCTTCAGAGTGATCTTGATCTTCAGACCAAGCCTGGAAAATTCAGGTCCCCTTTGGCTCAGGTCACTCAGAATTTCATAGGATCAGAGTTTTTGCATCCGTAATTTTTGTCTGAAGGCAGTGGGAGTTTTACTTGTAAGGGTTATGTCCTTTGGTGGAAGTTATTTATAGATCTGTGTATGTGTGTACATCTTTACATACACCCTGAGATACTCGCAGTATAGGTTTCAACCCGTTAGAACATATGTGATCCAGAAAGTCTATGATTGACTGGTAGATAGTGTGAATGCCAACCTTTCTTCCTCATAAATTGGTAAACACTAATGTAAAACATAGGGAGAATATTTCCTCCCCAGCCACAGCGAGTAGCACGTACACAAAAGGCTGCTGAACGTCGAGTGAGCTCCCCGAGATCCTGCGAATTCCAGCATCCTGATGCAGTCCCTAAATAGCGCAGATGGCATTTTTCTCTCTGATGATTAATTCAATATCTTACCGAAAAAAACAAAAACATGCTTTTGATATGAGAGATCAAAACACCAAGAGAAGCTCCTAAGATTGCGAGGACCTAAAAAAAAATTAATTTATTTTTTTCCTCCTTGTACTTCTTGAAGACACCAGCCTGAGTAGAAGATAAGGATTAAAACAGATGTGCTTAGTGCTAGTTCATCTGCTTAAATCTAGCAGTCTCTGAGATCAGTGATTAAAAAGCCATCTCTAACTTTGATGAAATCCACTGCAATGGTAATTCTGTGTCTCTGATCGCTGTCTTATGGGCCTCATGTCTGCCTAAACCGGACACAGAAAACATTTCACTGGAGATGATACATGGATTATATGGGTCAATTATACACTTAATCTGCCTTCTGGGGATTAAGTGTGCAGAGATTGACCCCGCGTATTTGGCTTGTCCTTGGCAGTTATCAGATCAGGAAGGTTGCCTTTACCAAAAGGTCTGGTAAGAACTTAATCACGCAGTGATACAGCTCACTGAGGTGGCAGCAGTCACCGTGCTTTTTTGCAGAAGGCAGTTTTACCACTTCACTGTCACTGTGTGTGTTCGGCTCCCTCGGTCTGTGTCACAGCCGGGATACCAGACGGAGCATTTTCTCCTGAAACGAGAGAGCGAACCTGTTCTCTCTGCAAGACGGGGATGGCTTTTAGTCTTGATGGCATCGAGATGGGATCAGCAGGGTCTGGTGGGCATAGTGGGGCAGGCAGTGGGAAGACTGGGGCTGGCCTGTGGGGTTCTTGGTGCAGAGGAACAGTCAATCCAGGTCCAGTTCCAGCACCAAAGTGGTTAGAGGAGCCAGCATCTCCTTCCTACCACCCTTGGAAAGGCGTGAGCCCTTGGATGGGGCTCCACCACCAAGTCCCATCTCTCACACGCAGCTCAGTTGAGGTTTTAGGAAGCCTCAACAATATCCCAAGGCTGACATTGTATCTGGTGGATTTTGATGGGTTTTTTTCCTCAGTTAGGAGCCCAGCAGGTGTGCTGGGCCTGAGGGCATGGTGAAGGACTGTTCTCATGTTTCCAAAGGTGCCGTTGCTGTTAACTGACTCTTGAATATCAGAAATAATGAGTAATAAGGATACAGGACAGTGTGTGTCTCAGGCTTCAGTAAAATCCTTATACAAATTTCCAGGAGCTTGAGTGAGCACTTCTCACTGGTTCACTGGAGGATCTACAGGTAGCTCTGCATATGTTTCCATACCTACAGATTTGCAGCCTGATATCACACCTGAGTATATTGAAAAAACAGCAAAACACAGCTAGCTCATTTAATTCAAGAAGTCCTCTCCAGACACTGAGGCATTAGCTTATTCTTAAAATCAAAGCTTTTGCCTTCAATGGGGTTACCCACTTGAATTTTGGCAGCTCCTTCAAGGCATGCTTGCAGGATCATGGCATGTCTTGCTAGAGGGTAAGCCTTGCATGGCACAATCAAATGCCAAACAAGAGTCCTTCTCACCCTCCCTTCTCCTTCCCCTCCTCGAACTCAAAAGCCTGGTCGTGAGTCAGTGGAGCTACTCACTGTGAGTTGGAATTACTCACAGGAGGACGGGTTGCAGGATCAGGGGAAGAACGGATATCAGGCTGTGCGCCGGGCTCCCATCTCGTATCTGCTTGTAGCCACACTCACCGCTTTCTCTTAGACAGACAACAACCTGTTTCCCTCCTACGCAGCTAGACTGCTCATTAGGGCACTAACTCTCTCCCACTCCCATCCTGATATGGCCTCCACTGAGCTATTTCTTCCACGTTGTTTTTTGCTTTTTTTTTTTCCCTCTCCCCCCTTCCCGAGTGAGTTGTGAAATGAAGACAATTAGGCAGATTGATCTCAAGGAAGTGCAGCTTGCTTTTCCCTCCCTGTGCATCTTTAGAGAAGCCAGAGCCATGCAGCTTTTGCTGCCCTTGGCTGGCTCAGCAGGGCTCAGACCTGGAACCTGGAGTTGATCTCATTGCAGGACCTTTTCTGGGAAAAGAATAAAATTATGATGGCAATTGTCAGTTTACCTTCTAGGGGACAAATTCTCTTTGTCCCAAGGGAGCATAGAGTGCACTGTCCTTCTGCAGCCTCCTTTTCTCCCCATGTGCCCTCTTGGAGCCACATGGGAGCAGGGAGAAGAGCTTAGTAAGACACCAAACCTCAGAGCCAGCTCTCGTCCTGTCATACTCCCCTCCGTGAGCTTCACACGGCCGTGAGCATGCACTGGCATGTGGCCTCCTGCCTCCCTGGCTTCCCCTCAGCAAGGCTTCTTTCCTCAAGTGCTCATTTAAGTAGGCTCCATTTAATTTATTTTAGGGAGAGTCTTAATAAAATAAGTCCTAGATCTGTCACTGGATTTTACATGCTTGTAAGGGGTTTTTTTTTCCCTCCTAAATGTCTTTATCGGAACAGCTTTTCGTGTTCCAGTAGACATTTGGTTGAAGACAGTTAATTTGATTTCTTTTCCAGAGGAGATTTTCCATTAATCATTCTAAGAAGGCAGACTGATTGCTCTGTTACGTTAAGGTCAGCATAGGCTTGCTAACATCATCCGCACCGTGCTTTTGAGCGTCAGACATTTGTGTTTTAGGGCCGGCACTGAGCAAAAGATCATTTATTTCCTGGTAGACCTGAATAGCCAAGGAGGTTTGGGGCAAGAGAGATCACGGCACCCTCCATCCAAAGAGCCTTTTTGCAAGCAGCCTCTCTGCTCCCCGACCAGGAGCTCTCTGTGCACATTTATAACGGTGTATGCATTACGCAGTGCCCTCTGAGCTAGAGCTCCCTACCAGCTCTGTTAAAGAGGCCATAGCTAATTGGAGCTCCAGTCCCGTGGGTCATCACAGAGGAGACCCTGGAGGTGCTGGTGTTCCCTGTGAACGCCACGTGGGTCCCGGCGGTGTCTGGGGGTGCGAGGAGCGTGGGAAGGGCCGGGACACCGCGCTGCACGCAGGTGTGCAGAGCTGACCCCCCAGCCCGCCGGGGCACGGCTTTGCTCCCTCCCTCTGGGCTGTGCAAAGGGCCTTTGCCCAAAGAAACTCACGGTGTGCACAGGGGTGAGCCAACGGCCCCTGCACGGACAATGACGAATTGTCTGATTTCCAGCAGCGCCTTCAATCCCTCTTTTCCTTTCCTCCCCCTGCAGCCCAGCCCCACACAATCGCTGCCACTGCCTGCGCCAGCCAGCGGTGCGTGCCAGATTAGCCGTCGCAGGTCACTTCGTTTCTCTTGATCTGAGGCTCTTTCCTTTCCTGGTGCTCCGTTAAACCTCGCCCTGGATGTATGATATCAGCATTCAAAAATGCTTAGCAGGACTCGGGGAGGGAACGTGTTGCATCCAGTGTGTTATCCCAGGAATGATACAAGGGGAGCTGCTCCCTCCTGCACTCAGGACTGAGATATCCAAGCAGACTCTAGATACTTTTTCTGGAATTTGCAGGCTATAAAAGAGGCAGATAAAGTTTATAGAGTCCTACTTCATGATAGCTTCCAATTCAAGCTGATAACACGTGTAATGAAAGTATTTCATGGCATGGATTGCATCTTATTGAGCAGCTCTGCATCCAGTTTTACTGCCTTGCACCAACAGGACCCCGGAATAGGGACAGAAAAATAGCAGCACGTTGTGTGGATATTGTGTTTTACTAGGCTGCTTTATATAGAAACTCAGATTTTAACATGTCAACTTCATTTCTTTTTTGAAAAATGGAAATAAGCAGAGAATATTTTATAGGTTTAAAAAAGTATTTGGGAACAAGCATCCATACAGGAGTGGTTTTGTGTCTGTGTGCGCCTTTATAGGTTTTTATGCAGAAGCTCTTTCATTTGGGAAAAGCAAGATCTACAAAATCCTGCAAAGCAGGTTTTTTTGGGTTTAATTTGGCAGTTCCCAGTGAGTGCTGTGCACTTTGCCGAGCTGTATCTGCAGTGAAGGAGAGAGGGCCCAGCCCCCAGAGCCCACCTGTCGGTGTACCCAGGGCCCTGCTAAGGGCTTAGCCCTCTGTGTGCACGTACATGGGATGGGGTGTGCCAGCACAGCCTGTAAAGGCAGAGTCTTCCAGCTCAGGGGTGCACGTAGCCAGGACAGGCTTTACCTGTTACCTGAAAGGCAATGTTTTCTGGAGATGTATAACATGGTGTGTAAGCAGGATTGAGACTGTCCAATGTCTGAGAGGAAAGGATGCATCCACTGATGTGCTCAGCCTGCAAACCTACAGGTATAAGCATGGGGTGTCCCTGGTTTGAGGACATTATGGGCGAGAGAGAAGTTGGAGGTGCTGCCAGGGCTGATGGCAGTGAGCTTCCTTCCCAGATCACTGTGAGCATCAGCTACCCCAGGCCCCCGGCACCCTGCCATGGATCAATAGCTGTTTGCACATGGGTCTGTCTTGCAGTTTTCTCTGCCTGCTTCCCTCCATCCAGCCCTGAGCAGCGCATGGCTCAGGGGGTCTGCCCTCCTCAGAGTGAGTGTAGCAGCACATGGGAGGGATGGATTCAGAGATGGTCTGTGCAAGGACTGGCGTCAGTGTTTGCTCACGGCAAACCCCAGCAGGCTGACACCTGGGC
>NW_008677417.1:158650-159497 GCF_000695815.1 Acanthisitta chloris
CAGCATTGCAGCAGCTCTCTCCATGAGATCTTCCCCAGGGGAGAAGGCTCATGGAGTCATTGGCACATTCACCCATTGCCTCTGCCAGAGATGTGTGTGTGTGCTTCTTGGCTAGGCAGAGAGTTTGGCATCTGACTAGCAGAGCAGACCACTCTGTCATGCAGCTTGGGAACACCTGAGTAAGTACAAGACATCATATCCCCAGCAGCAGAGTTGTTCCTCCCGCAGTGAAGGGGCAGTACTATTGCAGGTCCTGTGCTGACTGTGTCCCTGGTGTGGGAAGCCTTTGCCTGTGTGCTGAGAGCCCATGAATCACTGCAAAGCCACTGAAGGTCGGTGTAAACAAACCTGCACCCACTGCAGCATGTGGAGTCGCAGCTGCACAGAACACATGTAGGTGTTACTGGGGTTTGCAGCACAGAGAACAGGGAGTGTTATAGATGAGCTTCTTGGGCAAATGTGTTTGCTGGGGACCTTGGCCCCACCAACACAAAAGATGTTGATCCTTCTTGCTGCCTCTGAAAATGAAACAAATTATTTTGGGTTCAAAGCAGAGAGAAATCTGCCGTGAGGATCATACAGGATGGGCTGTGCCCCTTTGGAGAGCAGGGAATTCGTGTGATCCCACCAGCACACAGAACACACCTGAGCCTCCCTCCCATTAACACCTGTGGACCGACCTGCCGAGCCCCATCGGGTCCTGCCTCCAGCCAATTAA
This sequence comes from Acanthisitta chloris, assembly GCF_000695815.1. Classification (NCBI taxonomy): domain Eukaryota; kingdom Metazoa; phylum Chordata; class Aves; order Passeriformes; family Acanthisittidae; genus Acanthisitta; species Acanthisitta chloris. The sequence goes on from NW_008677417.1 coordinate 159,369, forward strand.
GGGTGACGCAGCAGCCTGAGCACACCCTGATGCTGAGATCCCCAAACAGTGGGTGATCTCAGGTGCCATATGTACTGCAAAAAGCGTGCGGCACTTCCACGCGCCGGGCTCTGCGCTCACTCTCAACGC
>NW_008677417.1:159536-172513 GCF_000695815.1 Acanthisitta chloris
GGGTTTATTTCAAGGAAGGGGGGGGGGGAAATAATGTAATTCAGTGATGCCATTTACATCCTAGACAGATGATGAGTTGCTCTGGCTAACAGCTTAACCTTATTATGCAACGTTGTGACTTTATTAAATAATAATACGAATCATTTTAATATCAAGTCCCTTTGACTTTGTAACTTCCTCATATAGCTGTGTTGTCAATGAGAATGAAATTTCATAATTAGGGAATATAAAATAGAGTAAAAGGCATCCAGAAATCCCAGCACTGGGGTGGATGTTGAAGAACACGCTGTGTGTACTTGCAGTGTGGCACAAATATACATTATAGAGGTACAAAAAAATCCCATGGGAAAAAAAAGTGCAGCCATTTACTTCAGTAATAGCTCAGGGCTAGTGTGACCTGAGAGACTCCAGACAGATTCACGAGGCTTTGGTAGAATAAAGTAATAAATTTTATTTAAACAAAAAAGACCCTGAGGTTTCAGGGGATTTTTATTAAGTCACTAGCACTTTACTAGATCTGTAGAATTTAATGTAGAGTTTCATAAAGAGATTTAATCCTGAAAAAGAAGGTCATGTTGCCTCCAGTCAGGAGCACTCACCCAGAGCCCTGCTGAGCAGGGCTGATGGAGGGTGAGGTGCAAGCAGAGAGTCCACAGTTTGGCGAAGGGATCAGGAATCCCAAGCGCTGCCGGTTCGTGCGCGCTGTTCCTGAGCATATCAAGCCAAAGACCCTGCAGAGAAGTTAAATTAGCACACTGCAATCTGGTACCAAAACTTAGATTTATTTTCTGAAAGATACTTTCCAAAGGGTGTGGATCTGGGGGGGGAATTACCTTTCTAATAGCAAACTAAGAGCTGCCCGAAGCCCTCGCGGTGCTCTGCCGTCGTGTGCTCTGTAGAGCTACACCGACAGACCTACTTTTGATGTTGGCTTTTGCATGCCTAACTTAAAGAATTATGTGCAACAGAAAAGCTGCATAATGACCGGACAGCATTATTATCTGGTGTGCAGCGGCGTAGCAGGACGATAACTATTTATTTACTCTCTGTGGATAATGTTCTGTTATTTTCTAGTCTTTGGCAATAGCAAGAGAGCATCTGATATATACAATATTGGTGTGTATCCAATTGTTTGTGAACATCCCAAGTTTTGAAACATGGTCGTGAGAGAGGAATATAAGCTTAAGCTTGAAAGGCTAAAAAGCAGAAAGCCCCACACGTAAATGCTATTATGCACTTAATGAGGCAGGGTTTGAAAAAAAAAATCAGCCACACAAGTTGGTTTTATCAAAGAAAATGTATAAATAACAATCAGTGATTCAAAGTGCCTCACAAAGGGAAAAGCAGGGACGGGAAGCTAGCACTTCACTTGTGGCATTCAGATAATAGTATTTACTACACTAATCTTTTGGGCTTAGCAATTGACAATCAATATATTATTATCAACAAGCGTTAACGCAAACAAAAAGCTTCTATTTCTTTTTTAACCGCTTTCCCCTAAGTCCGTTAAATTTAATTAAAACCGGACAGCTCTCCTTCTAGTACAAATTAGAGTTAAAATCATATTAAATATTTGTTCTACGAGAAAACAAAAGTGTCAGCTTGTGCTACCAGGTTTGGCTGCTTCTTTTTTTCTTCTTTTTTTTTTTTTTTTTTTTACACACAGAGGAGAAAAAAAAATACCAGCTACTCAAAGTTAAAATAAAGTCTCTCTCCCTCCCTCCCCGTCTCCCAAGACTACTGTCTATAACATGTTGTTCCTTATAGAAAGTGGGATATGGTGGCATTTGCTTGATTAACTTGCTCGACAAAAGTGACAGCTGCTGTGGGTGCATGTAGCTAAGCTGCACAGCGCAGTTCCGCCTTTGTACATCTGTCAGCAAAAAAGGAGGAATAAAGAGTGAAAAGAGACAAATTGGTCCCAAAAGGCAATCCATTCAACTCAGGAGGTTTGCTCTATTCAAGCACTCGCTGGGAATCTCAAGTGCTAGGTAGCTTATTCAATTTCATTCATTCTTTAGAATGAGCCCACAAGTGTTTAATTTCTTATTCTGTTGAATAAAAAGGGGGAGCTTTTTTTTTTTATTGGTAGCATTAATTGTAAGACTAGCTGATCAATGCCTGCGATATTAACTCATTGCTTATTTTATGGCGAGCTCTGTGCTCTTAGTGCTGCAGCCACTAAACTTCATTTCTGTAACATGGGCAATGTCACACTGATTTCTCTGCTTCTGGAAAACCCAAGCACTCATGGCAACGCTGTACTCAGTCCCCTGAGCCTTGGCCCCTGCCTGGCTTGGGGGAATGGGCCAAATCCTTGGCAGGTGTAAATCGAAAGAGTCACTGGGTTATTATTGATGCCACCTGTGGCTGCAGCCGGGACATGACTGAGCCAGATGCTCTTTGCCTGGGGGTTCAGCCCTGAACCTGCTGCAGGTTTGGCCCTCTGTGCTGGAGGAGGTTTTATTGCTCCAAATGCTGAGTTGCCTTTGGTTAGCTCTTTGGTACCCGGTGAAGGGCAGGGCAGGGGGAGCCCATCAGCAGGGCAACGTGGAGTGATACCTGACACAGAGGATGGATTTTGTTGAGTAGTGGGAAGGAAGGCTGATGAACACATGGAATGACATTTGCTGCATGGACAGGTCTCCACTTGCCATCCAGAAAATGTATGCTTGCTGGGGAGAGATGTGCCTCTTCCTTCATCATCTGGCAGAAGGTGGCTCCTTGTCCCCTCATGGACACTGGGGACCAGAATGGTATGTGGATCTGAGGGCCAGTGGCTCTTCACCCACCTCACCTCTGCTACATCTCCTCTGGGGCCACCACCATGTATCTTAATTCCAGTGGTTCAGACACACTTGTGTCAACAAGGCTCTGTCCCTGCTCTTCCCTGACTCTCGTGGCTTTGGGTCAGCATGGCACATTTTCTTCTGCAGCAAGACAAAAACCTGGATTTCTAGAACGTCCTGGGAAATAGCCAGGGCTCAGCTCTGGCAGCCAAGACCTTGTTAGCACTGGCTGGAGCAGGGCAAGAGGCACACTCCACCCCACCACTGCTCATCCACATGCAGCATCCCAGCAGAGCTGGCCTTCAGAGGAGGCTCTTCAACTGGACTCATGTATGCTGCCATGTACATTCAAGCTTGCTGGGAACATCTCTATATTTCCAATAGACAAGAGCAGAAAACTGCATTGGCCATGAGACTCTCTGCTTTGTGCTTACCATCTTTACCAAGTTTTTGGAAATGCAACAACTGCCTGGGATCAACAGCAGAAGAAACATTGTGGAAAGGTGGAGAGGAACACTTTGGTGGCCACAGAAGACTGAAGGGACAAGAATGAACTTTCCATGACTGCAGTTGTGCAGCCTGGGCTTTGGGTTACAGGGTTGCAGCCAGCTTCAGTGTACAAACCTGGCTGCATGTGCATACAGGGCACACCGTGAGTGAAGGCAGGAGCACAGTGCCCTGGGCAGACAGACTGCACCCAAAGAGCTCCTGCTGCTATTCTCCAAGCAAGTCTTCCCACAACACTGGCAGCTGTGTGCATAGGGCTGGTCCCCAGACTCACAGCCCTGAGCTGCTGTGGCTGCATCCTTACCTTCCCTGTGGTGACGACACCTGCCAAGGGGAGGTGGCTGCCATGAATGCATGTGACAACGCCGAATAGCCAATTTGATCTCAGAGCTGCCCAGGATGGGGATGGACATGGCTCTGTTGGCTGTCACCTACTGTCAGCAGTTGTAAATCAGCACAGCCCTGCTGTGCCTTCCACCAGCTGAGCTTCTGGCCCATTGGATGGGGACAAAAACACCAGAAACAAAGAGTTGGTAATTTTTTAATTCCTTTTTTTCCCTGGCTGATCGAGTTGCTTTGAGAGAGGGCTGTTGCCTGAAAGCAGGTTCAGTTTTTCTTTGGGAAATAAGACTCACAGCCATCTCTTTCCCCTCTCCCTTCCCACCTCTGTGGTCCCCTCGCTCCGTGCTGGCTGGCTCGGGGATGCTGTGGAGGCAGCCACCCAGCATCCAGTCCCTCATCTTTGAAACACCTTGAATTCAAGGGTTCATTTCAAAGCTGCCTTTCAGCATTTCAAAACAAGTCTATGTCCCAGACAAAGAGAGGGAGCCAGCCGGCGTTCGGAGCCTCCTTGTGCAGTGCGTGTCGCAGTTTTAAATAGATTTGCCCTGCTTGGATTGGTTCTGGTTGGAAAGAGAGTACTGAAATGAGAGGTCATAGGGGAGAGTTACTATGGTAATTGAGTAGTATCACCAGTAGTTTTGCTCTTATGAGCATTAAAGCACATAATAATGGACAAACAACAGTGGTTAAAGCAAGCAGGTAGGATTACTATGTTCTTTTGTCAGAAGTATATAATGTCTTGTAGTCAGTTTTAAAGACTTCTCAACCCCCAAATCCACCCAGCAGTCACCTGCTGAGTAATTTTGTATGCCTAATCTCTAGCCCTTAACTACAAGCTTTCTGCTAATTTGAGGCAAATGGGTATTTTTGACACTAAATAGGGCAGTAAAGAATCCCTGACCTAGAAAAACTCCATTCCAAGGCACTGAGAGCAGAAAAATATTCTTTCAGCATCCTTGTGAGACCTTTGGAATGACATAAAATAGCTTTGACTAAACTGTGCTGCAGCCTTCGATTAATGGTTTGCAGAAACTTGCTGAACATCCCTACTACAACTTCCCCCATAAAACTTGTCACTTCAGATTGCCATCAGCCACCACAACAATAATCATTTCATGCCTATTGCTAATTGCAAGCACAGCTGAGGCTCAGCGGGGTGCTCTTGCACAGTCCCAGGCCTTTATACCAGCCTCAATCTGTTGTATGGCACTTGTTCACACACAAAAAAACTACCAGTAAAGGCAGAAAGAGGCAGAGTCACAGGTTCCTTGTAATCCCTCTGCTACCCTGCTGACAACCCAGCCCTATAAGCATTCCTGGTTTTGTCCCACTCTTTACAAAAGCTGAAGTGACCTTAAGCTACTAGTATGTAAGCTTTTGAATGAAGAATACAGCTCCTTCAGGTGCCTTAAGAAGCAGTGTTGCATCTGGCTTACGAGATTCTGTTTGCAGCGCCCCTGGGGTGAGCTGTGGCTTCCTGTAACATGTAAAATATGAGTGTGAACTCAAGGTTCATGGCAAGGAACAGGAGGTCATGCTTCCATTCAGCTCACACCAAAGAAGACGGGGGTTTGCAGATGTTCCTGGCTATGTGTAATGACACCACCTCCCGGAAAGCACAGGAACCCAGCACAGGGCTGGGCTTTGATAAAATGTGCCACACTCAGTGTGTTACTTGCAGATTTATTCATGTCAATTTTGGAAATTTATGTATTCAGAGACAAACTTGCTATTTCAGCAACTTATTGATCATGCTTTTGCATTCAAAAAAAAAAGGGGGGGGAACAAGGAAACTTATTGCTTGAACTTACTGCTTGGGGTGTTGGATGGGCAGCCATGGAAGCCCATGCCTTGGCATACTCCAGCTCCTCTAACACTTGTTCAGAAGTATCCCAGCCAGTCCATGGCCCACCTCATCCACCCAGGCTAGTACCTAACAACAAGGATTGCTGTGAAAGACAGATGGAGAACAGGTAAACTAACCTGAAAGAGGGATTGAATTCCTGGCTGTGGAAATACTGTATCTGCTTACTGTGACTGGGCTTTGAGAGCACCCAAAGAGCATCTGTTTGCATTTCTTCTGCTGTGAGCCAGGTCATGGTGTGCAGCAGAAGGCAGTGGGGGCTGTGGCTTGCCTCTGCAGGAGTCCTGCTCCTTTCCCTGCTGACATCACGGTGGATGTGTGGTATCCACTGGGATACCACAGCCTTTCCTCACCCTGTGCCCCCAGACTGAGTGGATATTGTCCTCTGGGTGACAGGGATGCCAACTAGCACCAGTATTGTGTGTGTGCCGCAGCGAGTTGTATGTGGGGCTTGGTCCATGGGCCTAGAGCATCAACGAGGTCTATTCATTCTTTACAACTAGGTGTAAGGAGTTTTCAGAAAATATATATATTGTCATTTACTTCAGAATTGTCATTTACCTCAGTGTGCCCATGCCACAACTGTGTTGGGACTCCAGAAATGTGCCTGAATTGTGTTGCAGCCTCATGGCAAGGCCCCAGAGTTCAGTATTTGGGCCGTGACCTCTGTGCCTTGTCTATGGGGACAAGTCTCAAGGCTGGAGCTGGAGCCCCAAGGAACCCTGAGTCCCCAGCACGCACCCCACTGCCCTAGGGGGAACAGGAGATCCCCCAGGGAGAATGAGGTGGCCAGTGTCCTGACAGGACCACTCCGTGCTCTTTTGTCTGAGATGATCACGTTTCTGTTTTGGAGCATTTGGCTTTGTTGTTGTTTTTTTAATAATATAATCATATGCAAATGTTATCTTCTTTGGTAGGTTAGTCATGAATCAGAGGGCTTGTGCGTCTTATAGCACATCAACACTAGTGATAGCTAAAGGGAACATTTAATTTATGGACTAACTTATTTTTATGAATATGCAGGGCTTAAATTCAGCAGTTGGTGTGTGCTCTATGAAGTGACGTGACGGTTTTGTGTATCAAGATCAATGAATTAGACTTTGTCTTTTTTTCATAAAGCAGAAGAAAGTCTTTGGAGTAACTTGGCTTTGAGAAAGAGAGAGAGCTCCTTTCATGCAGCCGAGCAATACGCCTGGCTGAGCTCTTGTCAGCCAGTGCTCGAGAGGAGAGGGGTGCGATTCAGAGCTGGCTTAGAGGAGTTTGTGTCTCCCCAGAATCGAGTGAGTTGAAGTGCCTACCAGAAACACGGAAAAATGTTTCATTTTGCTTACTCCGAAGGTCTCGTAGCAGCAGAGTCACCTTGCCAATGACCTCCAGGCAGAGGTTATGATTTCTGTTTGGGATCCTTACAGCCGTGTAGGCGTGTGTGGCGCGGGACAGACAGAAATGGCAGGACCTGCCCCCGCCAGGGACTTCTCATCTCATGTAGAGGTGACACAAACACCCGGCAGATCGCTGTGGGAGACGAGCGGCGGCAGTGGAAGGGAGAGGGCGTGTATGTGTAACATACGGTCGCTCGGTTCCTCTGCGGGTTTTAATTTAAAGAGGTGGTGGAAGGAGGCGTTCGGGTGACCTGGCACAGCTCTGGGATCACAGCTAATGTCACCCCAGAGCATGACTCAGTTAGGCATGCTGATTGCAGAGAAGTAACATTGTGAACGTTAACGATTTCTCTCTGTTTTGCCCACGTGGGCCCACAGCATCTCAAAGGAGCACAGGCAGATCCCCCAGGGGCAGCTCTTTGTGCCACCCCACCACCAGCTGACTGCTGGCTGTCCTAGGTTGAGGCACACAAGGATATCTGGGGGTGCTCTGACATCTCAGACTAGAGGGATTGGAATGTATGAAGCCTCACCAGACCTTCATGTCTCCTATGCTGGTCAGGTCCACACCAGCTAACTAGAGTGCTCATTCATGGTTCAACCCCAGTCTGACCTCACCTGTCAGCTGATGGTATCTGAGCGTGACTTCAGTTGTGGTGAGAGCTCCTGCTTGCCTATCATCATTAATTTCTTAGAGCTCTTCCCAGCTTTCCATCCCAGAGATGAAGGGTCAGCAGAATCTCTGCCACAAGTTGCACAAGGTGTAAGCATTGGGCAAGACGTCACCATGTGCCATTTCTTTGGTGGCTCTTCCATCTCTTTATTTCCTTCATTTTATGAAGGTGTAGTGTAGAAATAGAAACATGGGAACATCTCCATAGAAGTCAGGGGGGAAGCCCTTCTCTATGCAGCATGACTAACCTCTGCTCTCTGCTCCTGGTGGAGGGTGGCAGGTTCTGGGTATGTCACCATAATAATTCAGTGAAATGCATTGAGCCCAGATTTCTGTCATGCTGGGCTGGTTTAGCTTAGACTCATTTGTTTGGTGAGCATCACGCCAGCTTCTGTGTGCCAGTGTTGAGGGGTGGAGGGTAACAAGTCACCAGCCTTAGTTTTGCAATTAGAAAATGATCATTTGTCTCCATTCACCTGCTGTGCCAGCAGCTTCCACAGACAGTGGGAAAAGGACGTGTTTCTGTGCCAGAGTCCCCCCCCAAAGGTGCAGTGAGGAAGGCAATAGTACCTGAGTTGGACTGATACAAGGTTTCAGGCTCGTTGGGAGAGTGCTGCATCCCAGACTAACCGGAATGGTGCTCAATCAGCATTTTCATGAACTGGCCTAGTGGGGTTTTTTTAGTATTTTTAACTGGTTCTAAATTAATTGCAGCTGGTTCGTAGTGTAAGTTTTGATCTCTGTGTGTACGAGATCACGAGAAGGGTGCGACTGTGCATACAGAGGTGCGATGGATTTCTGCATGCAGCCACTTTGTAACCAACCCTTGTGCTGAGCCCCCTGGGGAGGGTTTTGTGATTCCCCCCCCCCCGCCCAGCCCCTGCTTTTGCTCCTCTCGAGGGCTCTCTGCTCGTCTGTGTGGCGTCAGACGTGCCATGTCAGCCCTGCGTGAGCAGGGCGCTGATCCACAGCCCACCGGAGACTCCGCGCGCCGCGGGGCTGGCAGGCTGCTGCCACACTGCTGCGAGCCTTTTTCACAGACAAGCAGCAGAATTTCAGCCCCTGGAGGGGCCCTGTGAGTTCAGCAGCTTGAAGCAAGCTCATTTCTTTGCTGCTTTTCCATCGTTTATAATGGTGAGGGTGAAACCAAAGCATTTCCCGCACAGCCTGGGCAGGCACCCCTAGGTGCTTACACCAGCATCCTCACTCCAGCCCTGCAGCAGCCTCCCCTCCACTCACCCTCAGGGAACCAGACTCGCTCCATGGCTGTTTAAGATTGAACTTGAAGATGGTAAGTAGCCTAAGTGTGGGACTGACACACTTAAAAGCAGGACTGAGTGGGGGGAAGGAGGTTAAAACACGGCTTGGGCCAAACGCAAGTGCCAGCACAGTCAGCTCACAGAACCTTGTGGCATCACTGGTGGCCGTTACCCTCCTAATAAGTTTGTTGTTGTTATTGTTATTAAATTAAAAGCTCGTGCATGGAGCTTTTTGCAAAAGCAGATGCCTGCCTCCCCTGTAAGCCTGTGGTACCCCATGAGCAGGCTGGCTGGTGGGAAGGGTTGGTGTAAGGTGTGCTGGGGGCAGCCTGTGTCAGTCAGGACACCACACACAGCCCTGACGTGGTTGCTGGAGAAATCCTGTCTCTCTTGCAGCAATGGTACACCAGCTCGATGAATGTTGTCTGCACCTGGCTGACAGACCGCATGGACCTGCAGCTCCACATCTACCAACTGAAAACTCTCATTAGGATAGTAAAGGTAATCACCCAATGTGTTTTCAACACTACCTTGCTGTGGGGAGGAGCATGTGTGTGTGCCTGCATGCATGGCATGTTCTCTTAGGCAAACTCATCAGCAAATAAATTAAGGCATCCATTAAAATTCTTACAAGAATTAACATAGCTGTGTCTATGGCATGTAGCAGAGGACAAACAGGAACTTGAAATGTATAGATATGCAAAATACAGGTGTGCAAATGAGAACAAAGTAATTGCTGGCATAAAAATAATGGAAACTCTCTTGCTATATTTGACCCTACCTGTACAGTAACTGCACCAAAATTAGCCTTTTTGTGGACAAACTCATTGATCACACTAATGAACTCCAGTGTTAAAATGGGTTAAATCAACCCAGAAGTTTAAACATTTAAGCTCAGCTGTGGCTTCTGATTATTGTCAGAATGCAAATGAGATTGTTCTCATAGTTAATTGAAGTTGTTTCCTTTACAATGGGTGTATATAATCAACTCATAGAGATCACAAAGGTGAGATAACATACCCTGAAAGTAGCATTTTTTTCCTTAAGTGCACGTGTATGTGTATATGTGTGTGTGTGCATGCCTTGGACTAATGATAATTATTTCAGTGTGAAATCACAGTGGTTTACATGAAATAATAAGATCACAGAAGGGGGTAAATATATTTTTGATCATTTTAGGTTCTATCTAATGCTTTTTGGTCTAGTATTTTATAATGTTTATGGTCTTGTGTGCAGTGAACACATTGAAGGCATGAATAAATTAAAACTGAAATGTATTAAATGTGCTTTTCATAACTGAAAACAACAGGCACAGACAAATTATTTCTACTTGTCAGCTAGCTGAGGAAAGCTTTTTCCCTGTGCTTTATTTATACCAATATTACATTCAGAAACAGCTACAACAAACTCAAGGACTTTCTGAAATAGCAGAACAGTAAATAGTTTCCACAAAGAGCACAGAGCAGAATTAAATGAACAACACCACCAGAGTTTTACCTCACAGAGTGGAGAGGTTTTTAAACATAAATCCAAATGAGAGATGTTCATCGTAATAACACGGGAAATATGGCTAACCGTGGAAATTCAGCTCCAGTTTGAGGTGAAGAAAGAGAGATTTAAGAAACATGTGCCATATGCTTATATTTATACATCAATCATTTCCTCCAGTATCCTGGACTTTATTTAATCCCAGTACTGTAGGTAGGATTGTTTAATACGGAGCATTCCAGGAACGTGTAATCACGTCTGCGGGTAGGGGCGATAAGCATTCTGCTGCATGAAGAGAAAGAACTGACATTACAGGCAGCATGGACACATCCAGGAGCCAGGGAAGCTAGTTGGAGCAGTTGCTTGGATGTGTTTTTAGGCCCCAGCCTACCCTATGCAGAGCTCCCCTGAGCAGCCCTGCACGTCCCTGCTTTGCCTCAGCCTGCGGCCACCAACGGGCTGGAGTTGAAGAGGTGTCATTTGCTGCCCCAGGTACCTCAAAGGGACCTCTGCCACGGCAAAGCAGTGGCCAGCAGAGATGCCCCTGTGGCCTCTGTGCTGCCTGGGGTGACACAGAATGCCCCTAGGGTCAGGATTTCCCTGGCATCCCAGCCTCTTCCTTTAGTGGCCCCAAACCCCCATCGTGGGGGCACCGTCTGACCCTTGCAGCAAAGCAGGGGAGATGGTGTCAGCCCTGACCTCTCCCTGTCTCCTCCTTGTTCCGTGCCTCTCCCTGCTTTAGAAAACATACCGGGATTTCCGATTGCAAGGCGTGCTGGACTCCACCTTGAACAGCAAAACCTACGAGACCATCCGGAACCGGCTGACGGTAGAGGAGGCCACGGCGTCCGTCAGCGAGGGCGGAGGGCTCCAGGGCATCACCATGAAGGACAGCGATGAGGAGGATGAGGAGGACGACTAGGGAAGCTGGCCCTGGGGGTCGCCTGGTATCCGTGCATGTACCTCGTCTGTAACTCAGTTAGCCACATTAGGAATTTTTATGTCAGCTCTAAATGCCCATGAGAAGTTTACCAATACAAATGCCATGTTAGCTGTGTGGTAATAAGATTAGCACCTCTCTTCGATTCATCGGTTTCCTAATTTCATATCTATATGTTCATAAGCAATATGGAGCACCATTGTTTAATACTGTTAATGGAAAAACTACATAGAAAACATGCTAGGTGTGTCCCTGTTATTAAAGTTTAAACAATGCTTCATTAATGTACTGTATATACATTGATGGTAAATTGTTGTGAAGATGAGTGACTCGAGTCCTTTCATTTCTTTGTTTCTCTTCTGTGGATGCCAACTGCTTAAAATTAATAAAAAAAAAAACAGCTTTGTTTTTAAAAGAAGAACCAGGCAATTACAAATGATTTTTTTTTTGTTCTCTCTGTTCATTTAAAAACCAGAAAACAAACAAACCCAGACAGCCGTTTGAATCATTCTGCATCCTTGTTAATGTACCAGGCTCTTCCCTTCCATACGCAGTTAACTCCATAGAGGCTACATCCCAAAGGATTAGTCATTCTAATTGCCACACCAGATTAATCCTATCATTATGGATATATCATGCCACATTACAAGTCCAAAGCAGTTGTTTTATGTTGACGTTTGCTCCTCTAAATGTTACATTTTTGTTTAAATTTCAAATAACCGTGTATGTACAAAGACAACTTTAATTACAATCTTAGACTATACAAATGTGTTTATAATAATATATTGAATATTTATTTCGGTAGATTGTAACCATAATTTACAATTCCTCTGTTTCACAATGGTTTTTATATGTCATGTACATTGCATTTTGACCAGTAACTGCATGTCCATCAGTCCCTCCTCCAGAGCTTTTACTTTCTGTGTAAAATAGTGATCCATCTTGCTTTTTTTGCCTTATACAAGCCGACAGTTGTAAAAGTGTGAGAACTGTGGCTTCTCAATAAATAACTATTCAGATGTCCTAATAATAAATTATGGAGTCTTTTTATGTCTGCCTTAGAAAACAAAACAAAAACAAGCTGCGATGTAAGAGCCCCCACCTCTCAGAATAAAGGCATTTTCTTTTCTCATGGGTGTTTTTAGTTTATTAATTAAGAAGATGGTTTTCTGATTTGCTCCCCAAGGTCAGGGTGGGAGCACACTCTCTGTTCCCCAGGTACAAGGGCATTTCTGCTGTCACCTCTGCAGTTGTTTCCACTGTTATCTGCATTGATTTGTCCCTGGACATCCGATTGATGCTCTGCTCTGGTACAGCCCTTGTTGTTACATGGCTATCAGTCTTGCCTGACACTTACCTTCCTCCCAAAGACCTTAGTTTGTATTTTACCTTCTCCCAAAGCAGCCAACTGCAGCAGCACTTACACGCACAGGACAGGGACAGACCCCAAGCTGAAATTAAAAACAGGACAGTTTGATTGAAAACATGTATAATGGAAACACACCAGAACTGGTTGCCCAGAGAAGTCATGGATGCCCCAGCCCTGGAAGTGTTCCAGGACAGGTTGGATGGGGCTCTGAGTGGAAGGTGTCCCTGCCCATTGCAGGGATGTTGGAACTGAGCAATCTGTAAGGGCCCTTCCAACCCAAACCATTCTGTGATTCTCTGTTAGGCTAAGTTTTCTGACAGGTTTTGCAGTCTCTCCCTCCCATCAGCCAATACAAACCAGAAAT
>NW_008677417.1:172558-178892 GCF_000695815.1 Acanthisitta chloris
AAGCAGAAGAGCTGATGTCCTTTACCCTCAACCACAGCAACCTGTTGCCAGCCTGGGGCATTAGCAGAGTCTGCCCTTTAGGAGTGGGATGTGTGCATGGACATTTAGCAGCATTTACATGTTGATAAGCCATCTGATGCAACAGGATAGACAAGTTTTGAATCCTGACTGTAGCCAAGCAGACCACTTGATTTTTGTTTTGTTCCATGCTGCTGGTACAGGGAAGCTTTGCCAGGAAAAGCCACCTCTGAGGTCCTAGGCAAGAACACGACTTTGTGGTCACTGATGCAGGAAGCTTTTTCCCCCTTACCCACCCTCCATCTGTGCAACTACTTGGTCCTAAATCCCCAGAGGAACTGAGGTAGTAGGTGAGTGTTTGTGTCATACCAAGTCTATCAAAACCAGTTCAGGTGCTTCTGCAGGTCTGTCACTGGGATGCATACAAAAACCATCTATATCCTGACCTCATTATGCTTGGAGGCTTCAAGCCCACCATGAAGCCCTCTCAGGACTTGCCTGACAAAACAAGTCTCACAACACACAGAGCAATGAGCAAACTGTAAGCACCACCTGCTCCCTTCTTTCTAGGTTATTGAGATCCACTTGAGACCCATACACATACTGATGCATGCATGTACTTGTGCCCTCTTCATCCTCTCCCTCAGCTGTCCCCAATATTTATGTGAAGGACAGCAGCTCCAAGAGGAGGCTCTGGGAAAGCCTTACTAAGGTGGTCACCAGGCTGGTAGCAAAGCAAAGAGCACTGAGGGACACCCAAATTTGTAGCTCTGTTCTCAGTCAGGCAGAGCAGAGCTGGAGAAACAGCTTGATTCTGCTCTGGAAATGGCTCCTTTTTTTTTTTTTTTTTAAACACAAAATATTTATTGGGTAAAAACACAGCCCACTTCCACCTGCCACCTTTCAAAATAGTGAGCCCTGCTCAGTTTTTTGAATGAGAGAGTGTGGGCGCAGCCTTCAGGAGATGCTCCTTGGCTGTGCATCACTAACGAGCAGTGGTAGCTCACTGAAACAGCAGTGATGGACACCCTCAACTCAGTTTCACTGTCATCAGCAATGACCCTACGACCTGTGACAGCTATTTGCACCAGTAAAGCACCTCAGAGACTCCATAACAACCCTGAGGCTTGACCACACACCCCCAGAACAAGGAAGCACTAACCAGCTTACTACTTTTAAGGAGTTTGGACCCAAATGTTGAGCTTCGAGTTCCGTACTTTAGTGTGAGCAGGGAGAAGATCTCACGTACAAGCAATGCTGCAAAGCAGGATTTAACCTCCTACTGCAGAGCCTGCAGCCTGTGGCTGAGCAAAGAGGAGCACACTGCACCCTGATCCCCACTGCCTTTAACCCTGCACATGGTTACGTGGGTGCTGGCAGCCCAACCCTGTCCTAAATGGGTGCTGCACTGTGGTGCAGGAGCAGGAAGTGTCACCTTGGGTTAATCCTGCAGAAATCTTAAATCCAAAACGGTTTGGTTTTGTCTGAAAAACATCGATCTGGGTTTAAAGCCCTCCTAGCCACAGACTACAGTTTGGATGGGGCTCAGGCTCCTGCAGAGCAAAGCTACACCTCAGGCAGCACCTAAAAGGGTTTGCTGATGGGTGGGAGCACTGGCAAACGCAGCCAAGGAATGCAAGGAGCTGCTGCTGGTTCACTTCAACTCATTGCTGCGATGGAACAAGCTCCAACAGTCAAAGGACTTTCTGCCAGTACAACTGCACCTAGATGAAGAATCTGCCAGTACAGTTATGTCAATCAGTTTTGGGGAAAGAGGAAAATTTCATTCTTCTGCCAGCAAAATTTTAAATGATAGATCAGGCCAAAACTTCTCTCATATTTACAGGGAAGTCCAGCGAAAATATCCTTTTTTTGACAGACTTACTTAAAGCATGTGGCATGGAGACTGAAAATGCTATCAACTATTTGACTGACAAGTGTCAGCAGCTGTTCATCCAATTTGTTTTATATTTCAGCAACTAACAGATTCTTTCCCCTCTGCTGTAATGCATGTCTTCTGGCCCATAGGCATCTTAGAAATTGCTTTTCTGCCTCTCTAGTGACCAAAACGTCAAAAATATTAGAAGACAATTTGTGTTCAGAAGCATAAACAGGCATGCAGCAAAGCAAAGATGATTTTGTCAATGTTCAGGCTGTGTTCTTTTTAAAAAAGTCACAGCAAACCTAAGGCAAAAATTACTTCCCTAAGCTTTAAAGGAAAAAGCTAAAGCAAACAAAGCACACGATAAATCAGCACAGGTTAAACCATCAACTACCAAGGGGAAAACAGTCGTCAAACAGCCAACCAAAATGCAGCTGTGTCAACCTCTGCACTTTGGCTGTGAAGTTCACGACTCTGCACAACCACCACCGTCACCAGTGTTTGTTCAAAAACCTGTTCCATGGTGCCAGGATTCCACAGAGCCACTGCTGCACCGAGCCAAGCCCAGCCAGGAGAGTCCCTTGAGCCATTCCCAAAAACCAGCCTTCTTCAGCTTAGGTCTAGCACAGCTTTCAGAAACTCTTTGATCCCTGACTGTATATAGTATAACTTGAAATTATTGCAGTTTTCACTCATTCTGAACTTGCTGGACTAAGGAGCCTGTGTGACACCTCTCTCCAGTGAGCTGCATTCAGCAGTATTTCCTTTAATCAAGCATGTTTAGGCTCTAGAGCTAAACCTGAAGTGATACTTTCCTCAGCCTTTCTAAAAGATACATATTCCATTTCAAGTTGTAAATCTGCATTTGTTGTAACTATGCAAAATATGGGAGAAAAAAAGTGCAGAGATTATATGCAATCTGCCAGCAGAGTTGTGTGCCATGAGGAAAATGCCTCACAGGTCAAAACAAAGAAAAACACTGAGCAACAAATTAGTTGCAGGCAGTAGCTAATATGGAGATCAAAAGATTAAAATCAACATGCAACAATGAAATCACTGGAATAATAGGAGCACTTAAGAAGATTAAGTCAATAACAGCATCCAGTACCACAAAAATAAGATTTTGATTATACTGTAAAATTTTATATTGGGAGAGCAAAAGCAATTACAACCACGACATGCTTCGCTCTCCCTGCCTTAGACCATCTTGGCTCATTTCCTATGCAAGGAATACAGTTGTTGAAATAAACAGAAATGTTATGACTCAAGTGCTCGATTCAAAAACAAACCAGGTGGTCAGATCAGATTGGGGACTGTCAAGATGGGGTCTGTAAAATGAGGACTTGTTGCAGATCCCGGACGATACGACAGCTGGGGGGAACAAAGGCCACACCATTTAGGACTGCTTTCAGCACAGCGAGCTCCACAAGCAGCTGATCTCAGGGCTGTCCCAGGCTGTCAGCTGGAGAGGAGAAGCACGCACTGGAAGGGAGGAAAGAGGAGATAAATAGCTCAAAGACTTGAAGTGAACATGGTGAGGAACTCTGATAACGGAAGGTAGTTTTCTCTCCAGCAAAGATTGCAGGTTTGGTTTTACGTCAGAGGCAGAGCAGCCTCCAAGCCCATCTGGACCCTCACGTCAGGGACAGGAACGTGTCCCATAGCCATGTTCACCAGTTCTAGGGGTAGCACAGCCCAATGGGGATGGGAAGGATGAGCCACCAAGGGGCAGTTACTGCTCACCATGACAGATCTACCCTTGGTCACCTGCCTGGTGTGAAAGCAGGAACAGATGGGCCAATCCCCCCCAACACCTGCTGGCCATAGGACACCGGACCCATCCATGGACTGCGGGACTAAAGGCCTAAAGCTCCCAGGGAGAAATGGTTACCCCAGTGAGGTCCTCCACAGCCCCTGGTGGGTGCTGCAATGCTCTGCATTTCATGAGGAACAGCCAAAGCAGTTCCTATGCTCCCTACAGCCGATGACTCGCCTGGGCTTTTCTCTCAAGTGTTTTTTCAGCATCACTAACTCCAGTCCTACCCCCACCCCAAAATCACAAGCTAGGCTCATAATTAAATCAAATAAATAAATTATCAGCTATTTTTACAAAATTTGTGGGTGTTCTTGAACATTCAGGAAGTACTTGGGTCGTGCATTGAAGTTTTTTCCTCCAAGAAAAAGGTTTGGATTTTTAGTTTGGGCTCTGATTGTCGGGGGGATTTTTAGTATTTCTTCTACATCTTGTCTTCTGGGGTGAAATCAGCCCTTTTCTTGTGCCCAAGCAGCACAGCAGTAGTTTCACTAGTCAATCTGGGAGTCTTGCCAGACTCTCTCTGACTTAGCTGCCACCACCAGGGACAGGGATGCTGCAGCCCAGCCGGTCCCACAAGCCCCAGAGGAAGGAGACAAGGTGCTGCTGTCCACTGCCACCTCCAAACCATGCAGGTCGTGGAGTCCAGCTCTGCAGTGAATGGGGACATCTGTGACAACAGTTCAAATAAGGGCAAAACCAAATCTCAAACAATGAAACATGTGGCATAGCCGGTGGATAACACCGAGTGAGGAGTGAGTGGCAAAAAGAGTGTGGAAAGGTTGGCTTTGGAGAGATTCTTCATTGAAAAAGCAAGTAATTTGGAAAATGCAATGTTTTCTATCTCATTAAGGGGAGAATAATTCAAAACACGTGGAGTTTGTCCCACTTACTTTTTTGGCCATCCTTCTTTCAAGCAAAAACGGGAAGGAATAGGAACACAAAACTGAAGTGGGCTTCTACCCATTTTCACTGCTTTTTGCTCCTTTTTCTAAAATGTTGTCAGTAGGAAAGTGAGAACAAGGCCATCCCCCCATTATATTCTCCTTCTCTACTTCCTCCCACCTTTTCTCCTAAATAGAAAATAAGGGGAAAAGAAACCTACAAAACCAGAAAAATGTAAAAGCTCCCACTCTTTCAAAACAAAAAAGTACAACATTTCAAAACATTAGGAAGGAACATCTTTCAGTTTCGGCGTTCGGAAATGAGACGCGGCATTGCTCCATTACTGCAAGGTGAGGGATGACTATTTCCAGCAAGAAGGATGGAGAACTGCAGCTCACCCCATCAACAATTTCTTGGTTGCTTTATTGGCCAGGTTGACTCTGGACATGGTGTGGATTCTGCCAAATCCTCTCCTGCCTCCCCAGCCAGACCAGTCTCGCACCAGGAACTAGACTTCCCTCATGATGTCTCTCTCGGCTCCTCACAGGCAGGCAGGCACTGTTTTTGGGGCATAAAGCCTGGCTGGGATCGAGCCGTTAGTTACCATTCCTGTTGACAGGCAAACTAGAATAGGCTCTGGCTCACTTTCTCAGAGCTGCGGAAGGAGGAATGAGCCGGGAAAAGAGTTCATTCAATTGCTTCTGTTTGGCAGCTCTGCAGGACTCTCCGCATAGACAGAAAGAGATGTGGCAAGTAAGGAGTTGCCATTTTTAGAATTACATAAGCCAGTTTGATTGCCATCGAGGCACTCTGTGCAGCTCCTGCCACGGTGCCCTGCCGGTTGCTCTGCAGTGGGACTAGATTTCAAACAGCTTTAGAAGCAGGTCAGATACCAGCTCTTAAATTTGGACTCAGGTTGAAAATGTCGATGTGACTCTGCCATCACTGACAAAGTTGTCACCAGCACAACCATGCAAGGACTCTGGGCCAGTTTGCTTCCAAAATCCCACTAACCATACTTGCTCTGGGACCTGTGCAGTGCTCCAAAAACTAGCTCTCCAGCAAAAATTAAAATCTAAAAATGTAAAATAAATTAATATTATCTGCCTACAGACACGCAGTAATGTGTGCATAACTCGGTGAAAGGGCTGAAAAAAATAGTCTGGAGAGACTCAACACCTCGGTACCAGCCAAGATATTCTTGCCATGCACTGCCCCTGCCCCAGTCGTGGCAGTCTCTGTTGGGTGAGAGGGCAGCAGGGTCACCCCACCTATGCTAAGAGCCCTGCAGGATGAGATGGACTGCCCGTGGCGACTGAGGCATTGGTACTGCTCCTGTTACACGAGATATCATCGTTCCAAAGCAGTAACTGGAAGCAGTCACATGGGTAACAACCCTCACTTCCCCCCAGCACCAAACTTTGCTATCCTGACTTCCCCGTTCGTTGCTCACTAATTTGCCCGGTGTCTGCGTCTGAACGCTGCAAACTGAACTGCGGCCAAACACCTTGAGACCATCCCTGGGTTGACCCTTTGAGGTCGTAGTTGCTGTGTTGAGTAGAGACAGACCCAAACCTAACAGCGTGGCCAGGGCCAAGCAGCACCGCAGCCCAGCTCTCCTCCCAGCCCGACCCCGGGCCCCTCCAGCGCACCTTGCATCAGCCACAAAGCTGCAAAGCCACAAAAAAGATGCCCCACCAGCTCACAGAGACAGCCCCATCCTAATTGTCTGGGCG
>NW_008677418.1:0-26008 GCF_000695815.1 Acanthisitta chloris
TCCCGCAGCGCTGTGTCCCTGCCCGGGCTGCCGGGCCTGACGGGGCATTTCTTTTTTTATTTCTTCAGACATCTTCTCTCTCGCTTGGGTGCCGAGTGCTGGTTCTTGTGCTTCCCCCACTCCGCCCCCCCCATCCTCCTTTCCTGACGATCGCACTAGAGCATCATCTTTACTTGCTAAAGGAAAATCAATTTTCAACAGGTTTAATTAAAATTAATCAGTCAAATTACTTAATATTAATTGACTTATAATTAAAGCCAGAAAGTTACCTTGGAATCAGGAGAAAGGATGTTATCTGGAATCATTTTAAGGATGCATAGGGTTTCTGAGCAATTACATTCAAATAATTGTTTAAATAAAACAAACCAGAGCTTGATTAAAGTGTTGTGTTCTTGCTGCTGCAGGTGACACAGTCTGGACTGGCTATTTTCTTCCGTAAATTTGCTGACCTTTTGAAGGAATATCATTTTAGTTTGACACTGGGTTTGCTTTCTGGAAGGCCAGTTTGTTTTAGCTCTAACAACTATGGCATTAAAAATCTACTAGTATAATATGGAAATATGTCATATAGAAGCTATAAATATCAATGTTTTAAGCACGTTTAGATGTTCTGTGAATTTGAAATGAAGCAGATTTTTTTTTTCCCCGGCATAAGTGTAAGAAATTGTTTTAGGAAATATTTTTTTCCAGCACTGCCATCCACCGTGGCAATATTTGCATTTATCCAGAGCCTTAGTAGGACCAGATCATACTGGTAAATTCACAGAGACAGTTCATGTCTGAAACCATGCATTTGTGGCACTGCTCAAATTAACCTTTTCATGCTCCCTTAAGACCTAGGTTGGTGTTTTGGTTTGTTGATTTTTTTCAAGTAGCAGCAGTTTTGGTGCATCCACAGACTATTGTTATTGCTAAAAGAGCAACACTGTGAGCTTTGGGACATTTTCTCCTACTTTTTTTCTGGGCTGGCTTAGTTGAAGCAAAGGATACTTATGAAATTGCATGTACTTTATTACAGGCACCTGACAAGTGAAAGACCCATGTATGGTATAAATGAGCATTTAAAAATAGAGCCCATTATTCAGGGCCCTGATTTTCAAAGATACTGATTCCCATTGACTGCACTGAGACTTGTGTGGGCTCAACAGCTGTAACACACAGCCCACTTTTGAATCTTTGATATCAGATTTGCAGATTGAGAGCCAAAAGCTAAGTAGCCATGTTTGGAAATACTGGTTGGGTGGGTTAATTCCTTTTTTATCCCTCACTCCCCACCCCCTGTTATTTCTGGTGCAGGATGCAGGGCTAAAGAAGACTGCTTCTTAGTTACTTTTGATAAATGACACCGTTTTTCTCAGACTACCGATACAGATTGCAGTGATGTTGCAAAAGCAGTTTTGCAGTAAATGATTAGGAGATCCTTAGATACATACGAAGAGATCCCATTTATTCTGTGCATTTCATGTGAATCATATGCAGACTGTGGGAAGAAAAATGAGGCTGAGGATAATCATACTAAGTGTGCTGGGAAGCAGGATTTGGCTGAACACCTCTGTTTTGTGATTAACTGGAGTAGCAAGGAAAGCCATGAGAGAGTGTTCAGGCTGTTTAAGGCAGTAAGTTGTGTAGAAGCGAGGAGAAGAGCTGTCGTCCTGATACTGCTTTGGTTATCTTACCCCTGCTCCTCCAGTAGGGTAAGAAGATAATATCCTAGCTGTTGATACTTAAACATCCTTAACAAAGTGGGTTTGCACTGGATTATTTGGCTGGAGGTGGAGCAGTCTGCTGAGGAGGGTTATTTAAAGACTGGGACAGGGCTGTAGGCAGATAAATTGATTTGCAAGTGAATGGAGGATTTGAACATGGTAATGGTGGTAGTTTTATTTTTTATCAGTTTGCATATTTAATATCGACTGGCATACACACAAGCGTAAACCACTCTAATTGTTCAAATGGAGTCTGGGGAAAAGAGAAGAAAGCAGAGGCTTAGTTGTGGTCTCAGTTCATAATGGATTGGCTTGCCTTTCTTTATTAAAAGTAAATATACATTACTTTCTAATAGAGATGTAGAGCTGTATTACAGATTCTTGGCTAGCTCTGAATTATTTGTTTGATGTCATATTTATTATGGTTTTTTAATCACATGAAAAAGAAACTGTTTAAAAATTAAATAGTGAAAAAAGAAGGGCAAAAAGAGACAGACGTTCTTTGAAAGCAAATAATGAAAAGACAACATTTTGCCAGAGATTCAGTAGAAACCTTTGTGGATTTCTTTTAATAAAGGATGGGCAGTTATCAGTCTGATCCAGTAAATAATATGATTTCCGATTAGTCCCAGATATCCATCCATGGAAAGTGTAACAGGTAATGATAAAAAATAGATCCTGACTGATGAATAAAGGCAGTTCCAAAAGCATGTTTCCATTACTGTAGCCCTGTTCTGAGCTCTGCATTATGAAGGAACGTGTACACTCAGAGGGAGATGCCTGCCCTGCTGCCCAGTTGTTGCACAGGAGTTGGTATGGGAGGGAGGGAAGAAGGGAGAGAGGGAGTCAGGGATGCCAAAAGAAGAAGCTGATGGGAAAACTTCATCATGTATTGCATATCAAGAGCACGTCCTGTGGTTTTAATGACAAATTATGACATTCCATTCCCCAGAATGACTATTGAATTATCACAATTACAAGGGGAAATCATGTTGTCTTCTTGGTGACTCAGCTCCACGTTTCCACCTGCCTCTGACAACCCCACATGTTTTCCAACAGACTTTGCTTTCATGGCTATTAGTTGCTTGTTAATGATGTGCTGTGTATTCTCCAGTGATAAAAAGTGACTAGTTGGCTACTTAGTACCATGTTCAAGTTTTCCTGTGCACCCACCCTACTATGCCTCTTTTCACCAGACAACAAAAGGTGGGGTGAAGGACAACCAGCTGTGTGAAACCATGGGGCACAGTGTCTGTGCTGTAAATATATCCTCATGGTTATCAAGCCATATAAAGGTCTGGGCTGCACACAGCAGTGTAAATTTTTTTTTTTTCCAGTGTAAAATGTTTTTCCACTGCTGTGGGCAAACAAAAGATGAAGTCATTAAAAGAAATGCAATTGGAGTTCTCTTTACCCCATTTGTGGAATTCTTCTGCTTTGCCTTCGTAATGTTTTCTGCATAATCAGTTTTAGTGCAGCCTTTGGGTAGCCTGTTCCTCTGATGCTTGGTTAGGTCTTTTGCACCATATTAAGGGAGAATGTAATGCTTGGAAATTAGCAACACGTGACTGTAAAGTCCTAAGAAGTGGTCAAGGGCACTTTGCAAATATTGTATTTCAAGTGGCTCATGTTCCTTTAACCAAGCAAAGAACTTAACTGGCAATTTTAAACATATGTTTTCCAAATTTCCTCAATCACATCCTGCCTAAAGATACTATTAGCCCACTTGTTGAACTGGTTCTGGGAATTTAATGAGGGGAATATATTTATGCTGTATTTTATACTTCTATTCAATTCTATCTTGTCTGAAGCTTTTAAGTTCAATATCTGAACTTAAAATAATCCTTTAACTTCTGCCTTCCCAGCCCCGTCCCCCAGTTTCCAAAAAAGTACTTGAAATTGGTGAAGTGTTATGTAGGCACATAGTGTTGGAAATATTCATGAGAAGAGAACAACAGCTCAGGAGAAACCTTACTACATAGATAGACTGAGTATTTTGACATCCTCAAACCTGTGTAAAATAGGGATTGTGGGATGGAGCTTTTGTTTCTTCAACTGGTTTCACAATGATGGGTTATCCCTGTGGAGAATTTGTGCTCTGAAATAGTCTCCAAGAGGCCCCAGTGCTGGGTTAGGAAACCCTTTGGTCACTAGAGTTGTGGTCAGTGTGACCGGGACATGACCACAGGGAGACATGAGACTGGAAGCTATAACTTAAGTAAGTCTCTTTCTCACAGATAGTGGTAGAAAATGAAAAGAGGACAAGGAGCTGAATAATAGGAGCTGCACATGAAGTCAGATGGAAAGAGTAAATCTTTGCAGACATTTAATGGTGTTATATTCTAAGCTTTTGGGAAATTTTATTTGAAATTTTTTTACAACAGTAAATATAGTCTGTGCTATATCCTATTTCTATTTCATGTGAGAGAAAAATTCCCCATCTATGGCACAACACTTTACTGCTGCCATTACTGCAGACTTTATAGATCAGAGATGTGTCAGCATGTTAGCTTTAGCTGTAATGCTTTTTTTGTGTGAAACCTTATGGGCCTTGCAGCCACTTCCTCATACTGACACTCATAAAACGTTCAAGTTCTCATATTTATTATTTAATTTGCTTCCTATATAAAGCGACAGAGCTCTTTAGTACATGAATGTGAAGCCAAAAATGACAGGCAGGCATGAATGGGACTAATGAGTTTTAATAATGCACATATTAGAAACTGCTAAAGGAAGTTTAATTAAGAAAAACAAGTTAAGCATGAAATTCATTTTGGAACAAATGCAAGTAAAGTCACAGATGTACAGAATGCTAGATCACAGGAAACAGACTCTTCAAGTTGATAGATCCCTATAATGCCAATATTGCATTCAAATTGTAGTGTGCACTCTGCTGTTCTGGAAAGCCTGGTAATACCATTCAAGAGCACTTTCAGAGTTGAGTTAGAGATGTTGGGTTTGAGATTAACAAATTATATTTATACCTCTGCAAATTCTATGATGAATTGGAATTTGATCTCAATTACCCTGGTGGAATCAAGGCCATCTTGACCATCTGATCAAGAATGAAAAATGCTGGCTCTTTTTTCTGCCACAAGGAAGTTTGTTGGTCTTTTTCTTAAAAAAAAACAAACCAACAAAACCCAAAACATCTTATTGAAGAGCTAGTTATTGATCTAACTCTACAACAAGGGTTTTCTGTGTTTGGAACTGTTATTGTATTGTATCCAGATAGAAAAACAATTCATGGACAAATCTGAGTTCATTCAAGCATCTTTGTTTGCAGAGTTCTCTCTCAGGAAGTGGTAATAACTGTATTCTAGCTTGTTTTACCTTGAATTCCTAACACCCCCGAATAGGAAAATAAAAAAGTGGTATCTTTCTTATGAATCTGATAGGAAATCTTGCCTTAGGTGATGAACTGGCATTAGAGATAGTATTACTGTTGATATTATAGTTGTGTTAACAGTAGCGAGGAAAATCCAATTTACTTTTCTCGTATGATTAACCCCAGTGAACCAAGGGTTAGCCACAAATACATATCAGGTGAAGAACTTTGTTAACAATTCTATAGCTGAATTTTTCACCTCCTAGAGACAACAAAAGAACACCTAGTTTCAGTAGCCTCTGTGTGGGTTCTAGATGCTCTGTTAGTGATCAGATGGGAAGTATGTGTATATTTTATGAAGCATTAATCAAAGCAAGTTAAATGCGCTTGACTTAATGATATACAATATGCAGATTTTGATACTGAAGTTCTCAAATGAGAAACATCTGGGTTATTTTTTTCTCCTGGAGTGACCTCTGATTAACAAGGGTTCAGTTGAATTTCTACAGTAGGTCAAAAAATCTTTGTGTCCTGAAGCACAGTGCTGCCATCAACAGAATAGCCATTTGATCATTTAGCTGAATAGTTACAGTACTCAAAAGTGAGTATAATGTGTGGTCCATTTAAGAGTTAACCGTAAGCTGCTAAAAGGAATAAAGGTTCACTTCAGTGCCCATTATATTCCAAGCCAGTGCATCTGTCATTTTTAATTTAAATCTGTATTACTTAGCTGTCTAAAACTTTACACATAAGTGACAGAGTTACCCATTCTTTCTGTTATGGGTAAAATCACCATTTCGTTACCTACTTACTGTGCAAAATGTCAGACAGCTATAGTCCACATTAAAAAACTGTAGTCAACCTCTGGTAATATAAACAATTACTTCAGCTAAGAAGTAGAACTATTTTAAAAAATGATTTATTGATATGAGTAAATGGAAGATAATAAGACTTAAAGTGACCCTCTTCTTCTCAAAGGCTTAATTTGTCTAATTCAAAAATACTTCCGTAGAAAATTATGATCAGAAGTCCTCCTATTTTGGCAAACTAAGTTGCAGAAATTATTTAAAGGGATCTTTTGATCATGAAAATACTAGTTAATAAGGAGTTAGCATTAGTGAATATTCCCACTAATGGGGAAGAACAAAAATATAGTGCAGCTGAAAAATGCATCACAATTTAAAGGAGTCTTATGGCATGTACTCAGTTTAATTAAACTATTCACCAACTTTGCTACTGAATTGAGTTGCACTGAATACTGTATTTAAATACTATATTCTTCACTAATTGGTTATGAGAATTGGTGTACAAAACATCATGTTAAATAAAGGTAAAAGTGAGAATAGTACTGAGGAATCAATCTCTCTGATCTGGGAGTGATATATTTACACAGCTTGAAGCATCTGCAAATCCTTGCCACTGGGTTGTTTGCAGACCCTTGTAACATAACACTTGTAATCTCATACTAATGTGGGGTGGGGGTGCAAGCCCATCAGGATGATGTCTTATTCATACCTTTCTTGGTGGTCTCAGCAAAGGTCCTGCATCTCAAAAGGGCTGGATTAGTAGTAACTTTCGGGAGCTTCCAGACCTGTAGCTGCTCTGAGGTGGAGGAGGTGCTGGCTTGTGGGAGCTAACCAAATCTCACCAGAGCTGTGCCCTTCTTATGTGTATTACATATTCAGGATTGCAGTCTCCTCAATTACCATTTCATAGACCTGTTTTTTTAAATGCATGTAGTTAATTTCTTGAATAAACCTATGTAAATCCCATCCCTTCACCAAGTATTTATGGAAATAGACAGGAGCAGCATCTGTTTTAAAATCTTTCACAGAATGGTTTGGGTTAGAAGGGACCTTTAAAGGTCATCTAGTTCTGACCCACTGCCATGGGCAGGAACACCTTCCACTAGACGAGGCTGATCAAAGCCCCATCCAACCTGGCCTTTTTTTACTACTGTGTTGAGAGAAAATAGGCCGTATTTGGCACAGTGCTTCCCTTTGCTAACTTGAAACGCAAAAAGAGATGGGAAATTCCGTGATGCATCTCTTGAGGATTTGTCTGATCATGTTTACAATTGGTGTGTCACACCAAGGTAGTGTTCACCCTGGGTCAGAGTCTTTTCTCTAATGGCCTCTGTTCCACTGGCTGTGTCCCTGTTTGGAATGGTAGTGTGTCTTAGAACATGGATTTCTTCTTAGAGACATGAAGCATCTCTGCGCTCTTAGTTCTAAGTAGAGACTGCTGTAAATAAATGCAGATGCAAATGTAGCTGGTTCTGCAAAATAGCATTTGTGTTTTGTAACCTAGTGGCACTGTGTGGTGTTCCAAACTCTTGCAATCACTTTGTATGAATATTTGTGCGATTGGGATGTAGTAGCAAAATTGAGGTGGAAAGGATTTTTTAAGCATGAATATCAAATCATAGAGTCCATCTTCAGCCAAAAAGAAAATGGCCTTTTTGTTTTTCTGTATCATAATAGTGATAGCCTTTACATGTGCTGAAGTTGGCATATGTCCAGAAGCCTTGGGTACCACCAAAGGTTTTATTAATCCATTGGAGCTATTGACAGGGGGTACAGATCAAACCATCCCTTAAGATTTGAAGGTCTGTGCACTAGTAACAGAGGAGTTTAGCTGCTGCAGTTTGCAGCAGATGTGACCTGTTGTGGGATGCTCTGTGTCATTGGAAATGCAAAGATGCACTGAAGTTATCTTGGATTGTTCGCTCCTTGGCATACTAAATGCCTCTCTAAAGTATGTCAGAATCTGAGCTATAAAGTAATTTGAATTCAGAAAGGAAGATAATAAAATAATAGATGATAGAAAAAACCTCTATGTAGCATAGAATGTTCAAAAGACCATGAAAGACTTTATTAAATACCTGTTACAGTAGAATTCATTTGTGTTACCACAGGGAGCAATTGTGATCCTCAAATCTAGACAATAGTAAAATCTGAAAATGTTTTTTCTCCTCCTCCTCAGATCCACATAATTTTGATGCTGGATCTTGCCCAAGATTGATCATCGTTACTCTTTAGTTTATTCTCCTGCCCATCCCCCTGATCATTCCTCCTCATGTTTATTGCTTCTCTTTTTTCCACTGATTCCTGTTCAGTCAAGTCCAGATACCAAGGGGATGTCCTATATCGATCACCTGCTGAAGGACTGAGGAGAATTTTGTCCAACTTTGACTCTCAACTATAAGACATGCTCCTGGCGAGCTTCCCTGCTTGCCCTTGCACGTAGCCCTCAAAATGAAATTTTGGCATGAAAGTCTCAAAAGATTTGATTAATCTCAGTCTTTTTATTTGCGTTGAGTTTGTGTTTTTAATGTAATAGCTTCAGGGCAGCCAGTGACAGGCTTGAATATCTGACCGCTCAGTCTCAAAAATAAACTGTTACTTAGCCATTTAGAAAGAAAGACTTAAAAAGAGCAAATCCAAAATTCAAGTTGCAAATACGGTGAAAATCTGTTGATTCAAATTCTGCAAGTGCTTTACAATTTGCTGCCCTGTATAGCCTATCCATCCATTCACTAAGGCTAGCTACTACCCAATAGTTAATTAATTAGGAATAGCTAAGCACAGCATTTATTTATATTCCTACCTTTTTAGCATCCTGTCTGTGTCTGTCTTAGAGTGAAACCTTGTCCATGGGAGACAAACTAGAGCTTCAGATTGCAGCAGAACTGTTCAACTGCAATAGCAAACCAGCAGATGGACAAGCTTAGAACTGTAGGCCAGCTCTAGGATTTGCTTTGAATTTACACTGAATTTATCATTTTAGATATAGAAAGTGTGCTAAAAATTGTATTAGATCTAAAAACAGGTGCTAAATGAATTTTTAGTAGCGTCTTGGTAATTGTCTACAATGAACCAACTCAGACACTTGAGATGAAGAGGGATGTTTTTCCTTGGGGTAGCTATGTTGGATTTGTTGTCCTCAGACCCTCCCCAGACGCTGTGAACTAGCAGAGGAGGGCTACTGACGAAGTTTTTGCTATTTACATGTTTGAGTTTGAGAAAGAAGAGAGAGTACACTTTTCCATTCCTGACAGGAAAACAAACCCCGTAAATTTTAAGACCCAGTGGAAAAGTTTTAAATCTGTGGAGGTTTTTGAATACTACTAAGGAATAAGCTTCTATCTTTCCATGTACATCAACTCAGAAAAGTTATACCTGTGCCTTCTGCTCTGGCACCTGTCTGCATACTCTGTCTTTACTATTTGTCAAGTAATACCCTACCATCCCTAAAATCTGAATTGCCACAAAACAACAATCCTCCACAAGGCAAATGTCTGCCATTCCATGTAAGTGTATGCAAACACATATATCAAGTTTGGGGAATTATTTTCTGCAGCTAAATTGGTGTGTTTCCAGCAAATGCTAAGAATTTGCAGCTGGAGAATGAAGGATATAAGTCTGTTTGTAAAAGCAGTTTCACAGTGAAGGTGTTAGAATTAGCAGAGAAATAAAAGGGAGAGGGAAAATTGCGGAAAAGCTTCATCTATCTCCTTATTGCCTCCTGAGATAGATTGTTCAGAGCTAAAGGAACACTAGACATGAACCAAATCTCCTGCTGTCCTATATAGCTTTTACAATCTCCTTTTTAATAACCCAAACTGCAGGGTAGTCTGACTATTAGACAAGCCGTTCTTTTGAATTCTCTCTACAATGTGTATAGACATGATAAAAAAACAATTCTCATTAAAGTTGCCAATGCTGTTTCAAAAGCAGGTGGTTTAAATGTTTCCTATACAAAGCAGAACACATTTCTTGTGCATTATACACTACTTAATAGGGAGTGTAAGATTACTCTGCTATGTTGTGTATAACGCTGCATCTTAAATAATAGGATATTGTAAGTCGTGTTGGAAATATGTTTCACATGAATATGGAAGATATAATGATATGCACTGAGCAATTTTCAGAAGTGCTGGAACACAGCCTTGTGTGACAACCTCTGAGCTAAAGTAGTTGAAAATAGCATCTGGAATTTCAGATTATACAGTCTCTGATCCTAACTGATTATTTTTCTAGGATATTGTTCAGTGAGCATGTGGATATATGAAAGATAAGATTTCTACTGTCCTATGGGAACGCTTATTGTTTATGTTATAAATTAAGGATGGTAGGAATTGAGTGCTTTCAACATGCATTTTCATTTTTCACTGAAGTCAGTCTTTTATAAAGAATGCAGGATTGATCTGATGCAAAAATTGTGATATACAAGCTCCATCCCTAAACTGCCTGTTCATATCCTTCTCCAAATCAGTTCTGAAAAGAAACCAAACAAAACCCACAGAGGTCCAGTTATAGTGCTGTGGAAATTTAGAGTTTGTCATTTACTTCAGTGGGAGCAGATTTTGGTCCTTCATTGATGTGGACATTTCACTCTGTAGGTGTTTTTCATCAGCTATCAGAAATTTGTGGAATAAGAAGACCATATAAAGTATGCTAATTCAGGTTATTATGAATAAGTAATTCATGTTATCCTTACAGATGTTGCCTCAATGTTTAAAGCAGAATTTGTATGTTAAAATGAAGAAAATATGTTTGTATGTATTATAAACTGCTTTTAATGAAATAAAATGCATTCGAGTCTTCAGTATGCCTGTCTATCTTAATTTCCCTATCTTCTGCTTTAAGAAGTAATTACTTCCGTTTTGATAAATCAACTTGTGCAAACAAGGTGAAAATTGATTATGAGCTGATTAAGTTAAATAAAATATTAACATAAGCACTTATATAATGTAGCCTGGCAGCAAATTGCTTATTCTTGAAAAGGTGAATTTTAAAAATGTATTTTTTGTGAGTCCTGTTTCTTCTGAAAAGTCTCTATAAATTCAACAGGTGATATTATAGACAATCCAGTAATCAGCGTTTCACCCACCATTTCATGGACCCATAAACTACTGCAGTTTTACTTACATGACTCTAGCAACTATTAATGTATGTAAATAACGTGTGAAACATCTAGTTATCACTCTGCTCATATTAGCTCTTTCATACTAATGATTTATTTTCATTTTCTCCAGGATATAGACCTGCGGCTAACTGGATTTGATTTATAAGAGGGGATTCTGCAGTAAATGGCTGCTCTCTTCATATTGCTGCTATGGAAAACAGAATTGTCAATAGGATGTAGTCTGATAAATAGTGCTGAGTGAAGATGCAGCTTCAATAAGTGTGAAATCAATGGAAGATACTTACCGCATGAAAAGCCTTTTGAGATTTTTCTGACAGGCACCTATTTAGGAAACCTGATCTGTTTCCTTCGGTCGCCCTGTTTTTACACCAGTGGATACAAATCAGATTGCATCACTGTAGTTACACAACTAATGTGGGACCATGGCCTTTCCAAGATCCATGTGGCTGAACTGTGTATGGAGAGCGATGGTAGTCCGCCTGTTACACATGGGATTGAATGCCACTTTTGCTTTTTGTATACTTGGATTTTTGCTTCACGCTGCAGCTGTGTCCTCTCAAAAATTGGATGATACCAACCCAGTGGTGACCACCAACTTTGGCAAGATAAGAGGGATTAAGAAGGAACTTAATAATGAAATTTTGGGGCCCGTTATTCAGTTTCTTGGGGTTCCGTATGCTGCCCCTCCAACAGGGGAGCGCCGCTTTCAACCTCCTGAGCCTCCATCTCCCTGGGCAGATATCAAAAATACCACCCAGTTTGCTCCAGTGTGTCCCCAGAACATTATAGAAGGCAGGTTGCCTGAAGTCATGCTTCCCGTGTGGTTTACTAATAACTTGGATGTAGTTTCCACCTACGTACAAGATCAGAACGAAGACTGCCTCTATTTAAATATCTATGTCCCAACCGAGGATGGTGAGTTAATAGCAGACAAAACAGGGAGATCTTCTTATTTTCCTGTTCTACATTCTAACAATATTAATTCACACGTACTGGTAGTGTGCATGGCTTTCTGTGTTTGCATGCCAGCGTATTACATGTTTGCATGCTGCTTTTCTCTGTGTGCATTTGTCCTTGCTTTTTGATTTTATTTTGGTTTTCCTTTCTGTCTACACTCATTCTTTTTCTCCCACAGCACGTGTATTTTTAGGTCAAAGTTGGTACCTAATTCTCATTGCCACCCACTGACTTCTGGGAAGATGCATCAACAGCTTTTCCATTGCATGTGCAGGCACAACAAGTTGAGAATCTTCCGCACCTAATAAAGCAGGTCATATTTAAGTTAGATAGTGGTGTTGCATGCTCCTACTGTCTGTGATGGAGCTCCATGTTATTTTCTAGTCTTCTATTCATTTTTCAGTCAAAAGAATATCCAAGGAATGTGCCAGAAAACCCGGCAAGAAAATTTGTAGAAAAGGAGGTATGTATAAAGTGGACAAAAAAAAATAATATGGGGGAGAGATCGAAACCTTGGAAAGGAAGAACGAATAATACAGCTCAAAGAGGCTGATTGCTGGTGCTGTGAACTGTTAGGGACTGTCTTGTCCTAATGAAGCTAGAAAGGTGTTTAAAGAGAGGACCATGTACAGCAAATGAGAAGATAACATTTGTAAAGCCAGAACTCAGTTACACCTGATCATCTCTCTCTTGCACTCTCTCATGCTGACCGTATTGGCAGCTTCTCTCTTGGCCTCGTGGTTCAGAGGAGTGTGTGTCACTCGTATGTGGATACAGAGTGTTGTATGTGCATGCAGAGGAGGTAGCTCTATGCCTGGGGACAGGTACTGCTGCCACTGAAGGTTCTGGCACAGCTCCACAGCTCTCTCTTCCAGTAGTCTGGTATAATGGCTATGAAGTATTATAGCAATGCAGTGCTGAAAATCTGCATTGACTTTCTACAGGATACACTCTGTTTTCTTGGAACAGTGTTAACTTTCCTGCAACGTAGATGTGAAACATTCTTTTGCATTTACCCGGTTCTAAAAGTCAGCGTTGATTTCCTTTATTCTGTGATTACAGCTCTCTTTGTAAAGCCCAAAACCTCTTAATAGGGGTGTAGAGAACTGTTAAAATATTGTGACATGGCACTTTGGAAACTAGGCTGCTTTTGGAAGCTTTGGAAACTTGGCTTCTACCCTTTTCATGTTAAATAGTATGGAAGAATTTGCAGATTTCTTTGTGAATATTTGCAAATTCCCAAAGCAGTTAACATGTGATATAGAAGGTATGTTTTGGTACTGATTTTAAGTAGGCACTTTGTGCTAGTTTAAAGTACTAATTTTTTACTACTTTACATGTTTGTTTTGCATCAAATTATTTTTCTTTATTGTTTTCTTTAAAAGAATGTGTTATGTAATAGCTGGACTACATGTGAACAAGAATGCTTTTTGGGATAAACAAAGAGTACTGTGGACATACACAGTTGCCTGTTAGCTGTAATCCATATTTTTTATTTCTGTTGTTATATATCCCTGTTATTGCAGAACAGATACATTTTAGGAATGTGTCATAGCAGGAAATTGGTTAGAGTTGGGCAAAATTCAACTCTGTAAACTCTGTATTAGCTTTTTAAAGGCAATATCCAGGCATCTAAATGAATGTGGCTTTATTATCCAAGGCTTTTGCTCTCACAGCTCCTACTGACTGTTAGTCATAGCTAGTTGTTAATTATTCATTGTTAATTGTAGTTGCTCAATGTATGCTTTTTTAGATGTCTAAATCCACTTTCAGTGACTTAAAGCAATTTGTGTTTAAAATGTTGGGCTTTGAGGCATCTTAATGTTTTTTGTTAGGGAATTTTTGCTCAGTGCTGTAAAAGTACAATTGTTTAAGCTGGATTCCCAAAGCCGGAAACAAAGATAATCAGGGTACTGTGAGCGACGTCACTTCTTCACACATCATTCAAGTTAGAATAACTGCTGTCATTTATATGCATTCAATTAATGTGCAGTGCTGCAGCAGTTATTACGCAGTTCATCAAGCGTGTGTAATTAGCTGAGCAACTTTCACTTCCTATCACCCAGACGCTGATTCACAAAGTCATAAATAAAGATGCAGATCCCCATCATTGTTCTCGGAAAGCATCTTTCATATGAGAGAATATTAAGAAAATAATCAGAAAAATAGCAAAAATAAAAGGAGGGAGAGCCCAGGAGCTAAGAAAGTCATGTTTATTTTCCTGTGAGCCTGAAGGAGGAAAAAGAGAGAGTTATTTGAAATTCAGTAAGTACCTTTCCAGTTAAATTCATTGCACACACAGCACAATAAAAAGCAGCAGAAGCCTACCTTTTGCTGTTGACAAGTGCAGAGAACTCCTGAATACTTTCAGCCTGAGCAGCTCAGATATCTGTAGTAATCTCTGTTTCCTGAGTAACTCACAATCTACTCACCTGTGTATAACCTGAGATTATCCTTGGCTTGGTTTGCCCCCACACCTAGAGGTAAAAAAATGAGTCATGTTGCAGAACAAAGTTGCAGTAGATTCACAGCGTCTGAGCAGGAGCTGCAGCTTGGAAATGGCATTGGATTTGTATGGGAAAGAAGAAAGGCCTAATATTCTCTCTTTTGCTGGCTTTTTAGTTTCCAGTCATTTAATTACATTTAGTGATGAAAATTGCTGGAAAGTGAAAATCTGATATATAAGGTCAAAGTGACTGAACCAGCAACCATATACTATCATTATATATGGTTTGATTCTTTCTTATTACATGAAATAGATTGAATTAGATAAATAAATTAGTATTTATACTTAATTGTCAGCCAAGGAACATGAAAAAAATTCAAAATTTTGAAGAAGGGGGAGTAATCTGATTAAGATAGATGTAGAAATGAAAGGAACTCTATCCATGAGTCATGCTAGAGATGGCAAGGAACATTATATCCATGACCTCCTCTTGGGATTTGGATGTGCCCACTGCAGGAACTACAGAACAAAAAGCTGGAGATGGGTGAAATGCAATGAGACAATTTAGCATGCTTTTTGCTAAATATGGAGGTCTGTGTTTCAGTTGATTTATCCTCAATTTACTGATTCAGTAGCTAAGACAGAGCATCTGCTTTTGTGTCATTCCCTTCAGGTACGTGATGGTCAAGGGGTGCTGATTCCATTTTGAGTATGCAGAAATGTCTGTTTGCTAGGGCTGGTTTTGGAATATTGATGCAAAGGCATCTAATTACTTTTGTGCTGGGTTTTTTGAGCCCAGGCTCCATAACTCTAAATGTTAATAGACCCTAGGTTATGCTGTAGGTAACACATTTTACTGACCAGTATTAATTATATTGTTGATTTTGTGGTATTTCCTGAATGCCCTGACAAGCTTTTGCTAGGGTTTACCTGAGTAGTTTGGCATTTCAGATTTCTAGTTTATATTCAAAACACAAATATTTTACTAGTGATCCAGAATGACAAGGTAACTTCTTGTCTCTTAGGAGGACAGTACATCCTGCTTTAGCTTCATACTTCAGGTGTTTTAATACTCTCTATTAATTTCTTTGCATTACAACAATTTGCACCACAAATTTCCTAATTTATTGACAACTACATAAAGAAAATTTGAAAAGGATCACTTATATAACCACTAAAAGAAACCCCAGGGTTGTGTTGCTCTGCACTTGGGAAGACAGTATGTTTTTTCTTAGGAACCTGTGCTAAAGCCTTCATATTGTCTGAAGAAGCCTGGACATGAAAATGTGAAAGTGTGTATGGTATATACTCAGTGTCATAGAGCCAGGCTCATGCAGTTTTGGATACATTAGTATTTGTAGGAGAATTAGGAGTAGAATACGGAAAGAAATAACTTGATCCTTGCTTTTATGTTTAGGAATTATCAGTGGCTCAGAGACCGCCCAACATCAGTGACTTCTCCACATGTGGATTCTGTTTCTTATTCTAGTCAGTGCAGTGAATAAATTTTAAATGCGAAGACTCATGATCTGAACTACCTCATTTGAGAGTGTAGGATTAGACAGCTCTATTAATATTTATGCCTCCTAATGGGCTACTTGATTTTCAGAGCAAAGCTCCCAGCACCATACTTTCTGGGTTATGGCTGTGGTTACTATGGACGCATGGGAACATATATAGACACATACAAATATATTCATGGAACTGAAACACAAATCAGAGTGCTATAATCTCATTCTGCTTTGATCATCCTTTGTTTTTGATAGAGAATATGTTACATCAGTTGTGTTTTGTAAATGGCTCTGATAACCTTAAGGTTTTCAGCTTAGCAATATGAAATACTCTTTACAAACCTAAGCAGAAATTTCGCTTGTGTTTCTGTTGAGTGTTTGTTCCAATGCTCTATTTAACTACCCTAGAGCTGTTTACTTATCATCAAATCTTGGAAAAGAAGAAAGCAACGTGTAGGTCCTATAGACTTCCTTAAACAAAGTTCTTTCTGTATACCCATTTCAGGTCTGAAATTCACCAGAAAAGGACAAGCTGAGACCTGTTAAACTGAGCATTTTCACTGGCAAAAGTTGTCAATCAATTATCGGATTTCTTTTTTTTATGAGCATGTAATTTAGAAAATAGTCGCAAAGTAATGGATGTGTAGATGGTAATTTGTCAAAAAATGATTGAAATATTCTTTCTTCATGGCCATATAAATAAAAAATATGAAATCTAAGGTGTCAACCACCATCACTATTAACTGATATATGTCAAGGTAGTTGCATTGCTAGTAGGCTAAGAACATGCATCTGCAGACCCTTACTAGACCTCAGGGTCACTTGAGAATGAGAACCAAACCCACGGAGCTTTGTGCATATTTTGGTGTCTCTTAACCCTTAGAAAGGGTGTATATCTCCATTAGGCTGCTCTGAAAAGTCATAATTAATTCTTTGCCTGTAGTATATTTGTGTCAGTAGCTGCCTGCACACATTTAAAGTTTTGCCCCCATCCACCCTTGCTGGCTCCTGGCTGGAGAGCCCTCACTGTCATTCCCTGCAGTATCAGCAGGCACGAATGTAGTCTGTAATCCTGAACTCCAGTGCTATGCCCCAAGACACCAAGACTATTTTATTTTTCTGTTTCTTTTTGAAGCCCCATATTCCTGTTTTTCATTCCTCAGATACCACAGCAGCACTTCCTATTATACTGGTAATACATGGAAGAAGATAATGAAGCAAACATTGTCTTGTACAGACCTTTTCATCCTTTCACAATCTAAAGCTGTTAGTGTCAGTTAGCAGCATTTTTCAAAGACGTGCAGTAGGTTCATGTCATATTTGAAATAAAATAAAATGCTTAAACTCTGATGTACTTTCTCCAGCCCTCTGTCTGGGTGAGCCAGTGCTTGACAATAGAAGACTTTGCAGGCTGCATTTTAAGACTCCAGTCATCTTAAATGCCATCAACACTGGTCACAGTCCTCTGCAAATGTCTGGTTCTTCGGGCTCTAGGCTCTTGCTGACCACACAGTTGTTGTGCTGTCATTGCTTTGTTCATATACCTTGACAGTGCTTATAGCTCTAACCAGGTCTTAAATTCTGATCTAATTCCATTCCTTGTCCATTATTTTACTGCTTGCTTTTCATTTTCTACATCCTCCCCCACACAGGCTCTAAAATAGTACTGCTACCCTGATAATGCTAAGTCGGATAAAACTGGTTTGTGCTTCTTCCCCTGGCCTTTCTCGGCTTGGACCAGTTTTACTCAGTAAACATCTGTGAGATGGTTTTCCTTTCAATCTGCTAGTTCCTAATTTATCGTTTAAATCCAGAATGGACAAATCTTATAAAAAATAACTACATAAGTATATTTGTACATTTTCAGGAGGCACATTTGAGTGACTAACAAGACTTTTGGATAAGTGTTATTTTCTGCCTTTTTTTTTCCTCTCTGTATTGTATTATTATTCCTTTAGTCTTCTCTGTGTTAATGCTCTTCATCTCTTTGTTTCCTTATAATACACATGGATACAAACATTTTTAGTATTCTTTGCATATTTTTTGAAGTTTGAAACATGATGCTTACATGCGTCAAACTATTCTTAAGGATCATCTCAGTTACAATGTTAATAATCTGCTTATAACTTCAGTATTGCTCAGTATAATTTCTTTTTTTTTCCAAATTCTTTTCACTTATAATTCTTTAGTCCTCTTCATTTTTACTTACTTTATGATGTCAAATTTACATGTCTTCTCTACTTTGATATGTATGGTAGTATTAATTATACTCTGCATTCAGAAAGCAACTGCTTTAATGAGCTTACCCTAAATGAGATTTGTTTTCAGGATATCAAACCATTTCCTTCTGTTTTAATATTAATATCTCTTATTTTACTTTCTTATGCTTGTAATAATGAGATTTATCCTAAAAAGAAGCAGCACTGAACAATGCAAGGCTAAGGGAAGTGGGACAAAGCTGATTTTCAGACATGTTTGCACCTATATTCTAACGCATTGCAGAGACCAGAGTGGTGTCTGTCCAGAACTGGAGCCATCTCAGGGCTGCTCTTGCAGAAATTGCAAGGCACATGGAAATGTCATAGTCAGGTGCTGCAGCTGATTTTCCCTTGCAGAGTTTTGCCAAGATGTTTTGAAACATTTCAGCAGTAGCAGTAAATCACATTGCTAATTTCTCTGCTGTGGGAATTCTTTTAATATCCCTTGGTGCTATCAGCACAGGAATCAATCTGCCCTGGTAGAGTTTTTTGTATGCTTTTTATTGAGGGTGGCTTTTGCCTTTCCTATTCATACTAATAGTGCAGTAAACACACAGTAAGTTTAGTCACAGAAATGTGTTTGAAGAGAAGGAAAATTACCTGGCTGAAGAACTTCTGTTTTTTTCAGCAGATGAGGCTCTGGAAGAAGTTCCTTTATTGAAATACTATTGCCTTTTAGAGGCCTGTCCACCAAGGCAGACCCAGGGAGGATATATCTTCTGCTGGGTTTGTGTGTTAGCAAGGGTATAGCCAGTAGATTTGACCAAAAAGACACATTTTGGGAGGTAACCATAGCCAGTAGGACTGGTGAGCTTTAGCAGCAGCTGTGCTGGGATGCTGTGCCCTGAAGGAAGGTTCCCAGTCCCACAGTGGCTTCCAAGGCCTTTTCCCAAGTATTTTATGGTGCTCCAGGATCTGTCCCTTTATGTTACAAAGGAATGAGAATACAGTTTGTATGTTGCAGTGGGTGCTATTCACCTCTTCCTCCTCTCAATGGTCATTACAATTCAATGTCTTGTGAGATGCTAAGCTCTCATAGCATTATTAGGTTTGAGCTGCATTAACAACTGGTTTTGGATCAGGCTAGGGCAAGGCAAATTACTGAGGTCTCTCAGTATGATTTAATATTTGTTTAAATAAGTTTTTAATCCTTATATTACTTTATAATGTGTTGAAAATAATCTATAGTGTATAGATAGATAGATAATCTAGTAGGCAGAAACTACCTGAGAGAGGCAACCATTTATTATGTGTATTTGTTTTCTGAAAAGCTTTCATTTGTTAAATTTCACCCTTTTTGTAAAGGCCTTCTTTAATTATTAGCTGAAAATCAGGTATTTATGTAATTACCATAATTATATCTACACATCTAGTGTACTTGCAATTATTTCATTAAAAATTGTAATTATTATACAATTATAGGGGATAATGACGTCCTTGTAACATGTTGCAGAAGCACTAATTAAATGGTGGCATAAATGAATTGGAAGTGATTTTGAAGTTTTGAATATTGTTTTATCAGAAGTATCAGAAGTGATTCATCCACATTATGAACTGGCAGTAAAACCCCTCCAAAGTTATTTTGAGAAAAGATTTCTCAGAGCTCATGGAAAAAGATTTGCCTCTATTGCCTTTCTGTCTTTACTTTCTGTTCTCAATATTCTCACACCTAAAAGCTATCTGCAGATTTTTAATGGAAAGGTGCATTGTGTAGGAAGAAGATTGCACAGCTTGCTGAATCTTTCTAGAAGGCTCAGCCCAGAGCAAATAGGATCCATAAGCAAGCACAGTCTGTACTTAGACATCCTCCGTCTATACAGAGGGAGAAATCTATCCAACAGTTGGTTGAAGATGATGAAAAAGCTCCACTGAATGTAAGGAGGCTTTCATTATGTGCTGAGTTTTGATGATCTGCTTATATATTGGAATATCCAAATAATGTAACTCCAGGTGCTGGGGAAAGAGGAAAAAAAAATCCTCTTGTAGCACAGATCCTTGTGATGCCCCAGGTACAGGAGGGGGACTAAGCAGCATGAATACAGAGGAACCCTATGGAGTATCTCCCTTTCTCCCCTCCAGAGTGGGTGGGGAATGACTGGCAAGAATAACATATGCCAGAATATACCAAAACCTCAGGATCACGGATTTCTCACCCTCTTTCATATCAACCTTCTGTAGTGTAGAGATGATCTCTCTTCCTTTAGTTGATCTTAAAAGTAGTTTAAAATGGCAATAACTTTTAAAGCTTATTTTATTATTCTATGTTTTCACAGCTAATACAGTGTGTCCTTAACTGGTGAGTGCATAGCAGTGTACCTGTGGCCTGGCTGGCAAGGGTTGCAGCCACCCTTACCATGTCATCTGCCTCGGTTCTGCTTCTGAAGACAGCACCTTGCTGTTGGGCCAAGGCTCTGGGCAGGTTGGAGCTGTGCACAAACCAGCTGGGGGAGCTCCCATTCCCATTGCACACGGCTGCTTACCTTCCACCTACCAGCTGGGATGACTCCTCCAGTCCTTGCTCCCATTTTGTTAGGGGAATGACTCATGCAGATTCTTCCCAGTTACTTCAGATGCAATCAGGCAGGTTAGACAAACCTTCTGTTTAATTCACTTAATTCACATCAGCTCGATTTTGCTCAAGCCTGGTTAAGTAAGGAGAGTTTGCAGGGTCTGTTCCAATGCAGAATTTTAATGTCCCTCAAACAGATGGAAGCAAAGCTCCAAGAAACAGGGGATCCTGGAGGTCGCAATAATGTCTTACCATGCCCCAAGCTGAAGAAAGACCATCCACCCATGGCCTGGAGAAGAGCTCCCTGTTTATACCATCTT
Source organism: Acanthisitta chloris (assembly GCF_000695815.1). Taxonomy (NCBI): domain Eukaryota; kingdom Metazoa; phylum Chordata; class Aves; order Passeriformes; family Acanthisittidae; genus Acanthisitta; species Acanthisitta chloris. The sequence goes on from NW_008677418.1 coordinate 20,967, forward strand.
GTGTCAAGGTTCCCTGCTGAGGCAGCCAGCACAAAATGCGATTTGCTCATACAGCTGTGGTCCTTTCCTGAGGACTTGCTGCCCTTTAACCAGGCGGTTTGCACCTCTGTTGTGGTCAGCTTCCTTCCAGTGCCCTTGCAGGGAATTTTTTAGTTTCTGCCAACACTACTCTGCTTTTAATTTCATTTTCTTTAATATGTTAGTTTTAATACAGTGAACAGGCAAAGAGAACATGCTGTCCACCAGCTGCATCTGACTGACCCAATGAGAACTCAGTCTTTGAGAATCCTCACTGCCAAAGCAATAGTCTGAACAAGATGGACCCAGTGGTAAGGGAATATGAAACGTGCATTTGTCTATGCATATGTATGTAGCCAGAACCAGATTTGAAAGCTCAAGGGAAAGGTAGTGCATTTATCTTACTTGCTTGCAAAATTGATATTGATTCATATGTTTTCATTTTATTTTAAAGTGCCAAAAAGAACTTAGACTTTTTTAAAAAATATAAAGTGAACTTAGTTGCTGAAGGCCAGATCTAAGATACTTAACGTGAGACAAGTAGATTTTGCATGTTTACCCATTCCAAGGCTGCTTTCATTAGTGAGTGTGCCTTGTGATCTATATAGTACTTTGGATCCATGAAATATTGCTGGATATGGCTGTTGGAGAGGCAGGTTTATTGCAGGAAATTTCACAAGAACTTGTCAGGCTGAAAACCTATATTTTAAAATCTTAGTCCTTTCCCTGCTTCTCTGTGATGCTAAATGCAAACGAAGTAGCTCTCCATATGAATCAATTAGCAGCTGTGCTATGTGAAACAGGAGAGAGAATTAAGTTGTTTTCTACACTTTTCAGTCATTAACTGAGCTGTTGGTTAATGACAGAAGGATTACTTTTGCTCAAAACAATAACTTTGGAAACCACAAATAATTGCTCTGCTTAAGAGCCAAAGCACCTGCAGTCTCTTCTATGTGAAGTTTCCATAGATGAGGTCTCACATAAAGGAAGAAAGAAAAGATGCTTTGATTGTCTTTTCTTTAAAGCACCATGAAACCCTTGATTAACTGCAGTTCTTGAAGTGTTGCATTTGCAGTTCAAGTACTGAAGGTATTACCTGGCCAGAAGCACATTATGATACGGGATCATGTGAAACGGGTGCTTTTGTTGTATAGAGACATGGATGATTGCTGCAGGCGTCGTGGTAGAAAGTGTCCCTCCCCCATCCTGGATTTGGGTGTGTTAGTGGCAATCCCTCGCGTCCCCTTCTCTGTGCATTATCTTCTGTGTCGTTCACATGTGAAAGAGAGCGTTGCCCCTTGAACTGTGAGACAGTCATGTGTTTTTGACAGGCTGATTTTGTTTCTTTTCCTGACATCTTTGAAAGATGGCTGCCGAAATGTGGTTAGGCATGAGAGGGCCGTTCGCTTGCAGAGGTGAGCTAGGAGACAGGCGATGAGCTGAAAGAAGCAAGGAAGGGGATCTGACAGCAAAGAAGGCTCCTGACACACAGGTTGAAGCAGGTGTACACTGTCAGGCACTGTACAAACCAAGCATAGAAATAGGATTAAAAGGCTCCAAGGAAGGGGATCTGACAGCAAAGAAGGCAGCACACAATTCCATCCTGCAGTTTTTAGTGGCAGAAACTATTTTTCTCTCCAGAGTTTGCTAACATGTATTAGTTGCTGTTTTTCTGCCCAGAGCGTTGACATATTCAACTACAAGCTAGTTTGGCTGAGTATCAGCACAACAAACAAGCAGCAGTCAAACAAGAGAGGAAGAAACAAGTAACTTCTCAGAAATGCTCCATATCCTTTGCGTGCTGGATATTTGCACTGTGCAAGTGGCCTGGCTGTCACCCGTCTCTGCCCAGCACCTGTGTTACAGGACATGTCACAAAATAGGTTTGACCTAAGGTAAAGCAAAAGCTAGTGCATAATTTTGCTTGATTAAAAATAGATAAACTCAGCAGTAAGTCGGATTTTGTTCTGTTCTTTGAATTATGAATATTCTTCTAAATGCTGTCACTTCCTTAAAGAAATACAGAGGTTTCCTTGAATTTTAAGTGACTTTGGATTGAAATTCTTTGTGAGTGATTATCTGGCTCAGTGAATACTGTTGTTATCATTAGCAATTTTGGGTGTTAACCTGTTCACTGCTAAAATCTCTGAGTACAGAATGACATTGTCCCAGCTTTCAGGAAATAGAAAGGTTAAGAAGCCATTGAAACACATTCAGGAAATGTCATAATTTTCAGGCTGATGAAGTGCTAGACTGAAAGAGAACAAAGAAATGATAATAATAATTGCATTTACTTTATGCTTGTGAAGAAGACAGTTTGAAGGAGAGTGGGCCATAGATAGCAGCTCATTTCTGGTTCTGCCCCCATTAGTTATGTCACATTTCCTGCTTTATTTCTCTAACCCCAGAAATGGGCTGTTTAAATGGAGCTTGGTTGCAGAGGGATGATTTGACACAAAGTCAAATGTACCTTTCCAGTCATTCTGGACCTCACTAGCCTTTTCCCTTTCCCTCCCTCCTCCCCTGGCTAAGCAGCATCTGGCCCTCTCCCTCTGCTGAACTTGTGTGACTCTATTTCAAGTATAGATTTAGTTATTAAATCTGGAGATAAAGTATGGATCTGTTCCACTAATCAGATACTACAGTGATTAGAGCCATAGAAGTACTTGGAGAGATCAATTAGATTAGATTATCAAATCATTATAAGCAAACTCTTAAAGACAAAGCAATAGAAAGTAATTTTGTGTCACTATTTCTTTAGAGAATATTTATATTTCCTTATTGTTTGTTTGCTTCTGTTTTCCTGATCACAGTGGCACCAAGCCTCACATTCAGAACTGGGCTGGAGGACAGAATGAACCAATTTCTAGAATAAAGCTCTCTGTGATCCTGCTCATAGTTTGCCACACATTATTGCTTGTACTTTAGGTGAAAAAATACATACACATGGAAATCTTACTTTATAAGGCAATCAGGCAGTTTCTTGGGGGAACTCAATTCAGATCTCTGGGCTTAGGCAGGAAGCCTTCTGCTCTCTCACCAGCCTTTTATTATCTCTCTCATCTCATTCTGTATTTATTATTTTGACTGTGTAATCTTATTTTGACTACTTTTACTGCATAAACCCAGTGTTATGAGCCGATGCTGGCTAATTCAGATAAAGGTTTGTGATTCATTCTTTAGTAACTCATTTTCAGAGCTCCTGTGAAAATGGTTTTCTAGTGTGTAATAGTCATTTGTGTCAGTCCTAAGCCTTGAAGTTGTGTTTTCTACAGTCAGCAGTGTCACTTTCTTACACGTGTATATATATATATATAAGCGCTTTTCTTTATTAATCTGTATTTTAGTAAGTACTCTAGCTAATGCTAATATACTGCTTTCATGAGAGAGTTGGCAGAATAGTATACATCAAAGGCAACAACTAGTGTATTTTCATTTGACTTGTTCAGCCTATTAGGTTGTTAAATTTTGCATAGAAAATCATTAGCATGTTTAATTTGGGAAGGAAGCTCTTGGAAGGGGAGTTGTGGATGTAAATCAATCAGTGAGGAGACACTCATAAAACAGAAGCTGCAGTTCTGAAATATCATGGAATATTTTCCCATATTATTAACTGTAAATGCAAAGAGATGAAAAAACTGCAGGATTATCACTGGCTTAGGAGTTAACAAAGAAGCTTCTGGTGGTTCTGTCTAATATTAAAATCTGGAGCGAGATTGTATCACATCCTTTTCTTGCTGAATACTGGCATAGAAGCACAGGTTTGCAATAGCAGAATACCTGCTCTTTTCTCAAAAAAGGTGAAGGATACCTGAATCAGGCTTGACATGACATAGTTCATGATTTGCTTTTTTCTTTCTTTAAAACTAGTTCAAGAGCTGTTGCATTGCAAGTGATGTTGCAGCTGTTATGAATGTTGTTTACTACTTCACAATTAGCTGAAGTTGAAAAAGTGTCAGAAAAAACTGTTACTAGTGCCTGTTCTCCCATATTTATTGGGAAGCTGGCAATTTGGAAACAGTTGACTGGTGCTAAATAAATTCAAAAAGGTTTGGATTTTGATCAATTGAAGTCAAAGAGGAAAGGTCAAAAATCAACACCAAAATAGGACAAATATTAACTGAATGTTCCCTCAGACAGCAGCTAATCAGGGCCTTTGTGTGGCCTGCTGTGGCAATATCTATTCAGAAGCTGGTCATTATGTCTCTGTTCTAAAAAGGAACTAATTTTGAAGTCTTCACTGCACTAAAATCAAGTAATTTGTTGCCCTTTTTTTTCTGTGTTTTTATGATGTTTTGCCTGATAAACATTCAGTGCTAGATACGGTAGCTTCAGATTTTGTTCCTGTATATTTCAGGTTCAAATTTTTTTAGGTGCCAAAGTACTTGATTGCCTTCATAAACTAGGAAATTTAGCAGCAAAACTGACATAAGCATCAGGATTACATTATTGATTATTTTGAAGCACAAAAATCCATACAGTCCTTTGCATTGTGCTCCAGTAGAAAGCACCTGGGCCCATGTGCACTCAGTGGGTAAATTCGTGGCCACAAAAAAGTCAAGCGTGAAATTTGTATCAAGTTTTACAAGATCAGACCCAAATTCCCATCTCTAAGAGATGAACAGGCATATGCTTAGAGACAGATATGGGGAATTTGAATGTCTGGTAGATTTTGAAAATTTTGCCTGACTCATATGAATACCTTTTCTCTTTCTTTGTTCCTTTTTTCTCCATTCTTATTTTCTTGAAACAATTTCACATCTGTCTAGTATCTGTAATAACATATCTCTTTTATCTTTTTCTGAACCTTTTTTTTCTGTTTCCTGCTCTCATATTCTTATTGTGTCTTTATTTCACATTTCCATTCCTTTTTTATTTTTTTTTTAATTTTAGAAACCTTTACTACCTCTTTAAGGCTGCAGAATCATAAGCTATTATTTGCCATTAGATCCTTTATTTTTTTCCTTTTCATGAAGATGGAGAAACTAGGACAAAAGAGTGGACTTGTGCAAAGTCACATACGT